>NW_007217282.1:0-804 GCF_000164805.1 Carlito syrichta
CAGAGTTTAGTATAGGGGTAGTTTTCTTCCTACCACCAAATTACATGATTGATGCACAGTGAGGGAGAGAGAGAGATGAAGGTTGGAAACAACCACACTAACCACTAAGATCCCTGTCTTCCTGAAAACCTGCTACCTGAAAATTGTGGGTGATGATAATTTTATTCTTCAAATGTCTACAGGACCTTGATGACTTGCTGCAATGGTTTTGCCTTTGGTCTGTTATAGACAGACTGCTCAATTGTGAGATCTTTCTGTTATTTTAGTAGCTCAGCCCCCTAAATTCAGTTCAAGATGCATTTCCCTGATATTTAATTCTGCTTTTAAGAGAGTCATGTTATATTGAGAGTGCAGGGTAAGAAACTAATATAGAAATAATTTATTTTCCTAGGGGATAGAGGCAAATAGGCTTCAAGAACCGTTCAAATAAAGATCTAGTGATTCCTTCCCACATTCTTCTCAGGGCAAGAAAGGTCTAGGATGTCACTATATAGCCTATAAAACTGAGGAATCAGAGAGGTTAAGTGAACAGCTTAAGGTCACACAGCCAAGTGGTGAGGAATGAGGAATGGAGTTTCTTATCCCTCTAGGGCTTTATCCACTAGACCAGAGTCTCCTTCATGCTGTGAGAGAGAGGATGTGGAGAGAACTGAATCATAACAAATACATTCTGTTGGGATGGGTACATCTTCTCAAGTAATTATCCCCTGGTGGGCTCTGAATGGGCTTGAAAACTGCAGATGGAAATCACATGGCTTTAGGACTCCTGCTTTTCACAAAGTGACATTCTTATAAACTGCAATG
>NW_007217283.1:0-707 GCF_000164805.1 Carlito syrichta
GTGTGCACTGGCTATCAATTGCAAGTAGACAAGGGTGAAGTTTCTAACATCTGAAGTTTCAGTGGCGAAGAGGGAACATGTAGTAATAGACCTGCAGTCGCAGAACCCACCATAAGAGGGAGTACCAGCCAGGCTCTGTGGCTCAGCCTGTAATCCCGCGTCTTTGGGAGGCTGAGGTGAGTGGATTGCCTGAGTCCGCGGGTTCGAGACCCGCCTGGGCAGCAAGACCTCATCTCTACAATAAATCAAAAATTAGCTGGGCATGGTGGCTCATGCCTGTAGTTCCAGCTACTTGGAAGGCTAAGGCGGAAGGATCGCCAGAGCCCAGCAGGTCGAGGCTGCAGTGGCCAGGAGATAATACTATGTGGAGATGGACAGCAAGTCCCAGCTGGCCCATTCACCAAATAGCAAGCATTGTGACCACCGGTAGGTTCTGAAATGTTGTGGACACTTCTCCACCCTTTAATAAGTGCTCAAAAATTGTAAATATATAGCACAATCCCCCACCCTCAGCCCTATTTCATAATTGAACAAACCCAGAGCCCCCAGCTCAAGGAAGGACAGAGGTAGAGAAAATATCAGAAATGACTGCCTTCTCATTTTTCCACTGAGCAAAGGAATTAAGAGAAGATATCAAATCTGTTTATAATGAAGAAAACTATAAACCTCCAGAATCCAGAAAAAAAGTCTGCCTGAAAGAACAGCTA
>NW_007217284.1:0-5225 GCF_000164805.1 Carlito syrichta
CTATTTTCTTATCACCTATTTTACATTTTATATTTCTAAACAAAACATGTCTAAATCTACACTTATATATGAAATTAATCTTACTTCTAATCCTAAATGTATTTAATTTTAAACCTACATTAAGTGTGTATAATTTTAAGTTTACCTTAAAACTTAATTATTTCCTATTCCTTATATTTAACTAATACCTACATCTATAATAAACATTTATCTTTTAATTATAACTGCTATCTATTTAATTCTAATCCTTACTTTAATTTTAACCCTCTTTCTAATTAAACTATAATATTTCTTAAATCAAAAGGCATGTCTATGACTTGTTTTTCCCGAAAACACTTGTTTTTGGAGATACTCTGTCTCAATTTCTCACTTCCTCATCAATCACAACTGTCAATGTTGTTACTTATAAAGGGTGTTGTTTTTCCTTTTTAGCTAAAGGTTGCAAAATTTGCATTCCCTTGTCCCTTCAGGGGGGAAATTTTTTGCTGTTGGGCCCTTTTTACATTTTTATACATAGGTTTACTGCTAATTCCACATCTTGCACATTCTAAGGGGCACCCTTTTTGCTGCAATCTCACCTCCATTATGCCTATGTATAATTTTTGCTGTCAAATACCATCATCCATTTGCGCATCTATTATCTCAATTAAGAGGGGAATATTCTCAAGCCTATGCACGCAATCCCTCCAAGTTAGGGAAGTCTGTCTACAGGATCCATGAGGCTTTGCCTCCGTCATGGCCGCATTTTACTGGGGCCATGCTCCCAGCTGGCGTTTTTCCTGTTTTCAGGTCCCTTTTACCTTACTTTTACTAGTGATTGCGGCTCCTGGCACTCTAAACCTCTGTTTTTTTCATCTGAAAATAAAGTTAAAAATACCTACTTTCAGGAAAAATAATGTTGTAAGAGTAATATTATAATGTTCCTACTACATATTAAGTACTCAATACAAGTTAGCTACCTTCTTTTTTACAGAATACAAGTATATATGTTGTGTAGTTACACACTGCAAAGGTGCGATTATTGTCCCTGCTTTACTGTCACTGAAACCACATTGCTCTTCTTAAATTAAAACTAATGAAAAACTTCTGTTACTAGGAAAGCATGAGCCAGGATCAATACATAACAATCCAGCACTTAATGAAGAGACCATTATGTAGAAAATAACAGCATCAGTAAAATCAAGCAATTTTCTCATTATTAAAGGCTTTAGGTACTTGACTAAATAATATGTCCTCAAAATACAGTGGAGTAAGCCTCCATTCCTGGAGAAGAGTTAGTCATTTCAGGCTTCAGATATCCTAGTTATTTCTTCTCATTCAAATATACATATGGAAAAGCAAAAGCAAAACAAAAAAAAAAATCTTATGCTAAAACCAGCCCAACAAGCCGGGCTCAGTGGCTCAGCCTGTAATCCCGCACTTTGGGAGGTTGAGGTGAGTGGATTGCCTGAACTCGCGGGTTCGAGATCAGCCTGGGCAATTTGGCGAGCCCTCATCTCCACAATAAATCAAAAAAAATTAGCCAGGCGTGGTAGCATGCACCTGTAGTTCCAGTTACTTGGAAGGCTGAGGCGGAAGGACTGCCAGAGCCCAGCAGGTCGAAGTTGTGGTGGCCGGGAGTGTGCCACTGCACTCCAGTCTGGGCGACAGAGTGAGACTCCAACTCAAAAACAAACAAACAAACAAAAATCACCAGCCCAACTTCCCCATAGAACTAATCGTTGCCATTAAAAAACAAACAAACAAATAAACAAAAAACATAGAAATCAACCCAGAAGATGATACCCCCCAAAATGGTGTTTTGACATGCTCAACTGAAGGTATCAAAGGTTCTCTGACCTTCCATCCCACCTATGTCTCTCTCAAAAGAAGGTGCTTCCTTGTTATCTCATTATCTATTTCAGAAAAGGAGAGAAAGAATGCAACCATAGCTGGCTCGACCATTTTAATAAATGAGACATGTCTTTCAGATTCATTCAACTTCAGTGAGAACTATCTACAAGTCAGTCTCTGTTTCCCCCATCCATTCATCCTCCCAAGTATTAATTCATTTTTCCCTAGTAATAATTAGTTATTCCTTATTAGAATTCTTATTCTCCCCCCTCCTTTGCTACAGAAAGAAAACTTGAGATGGGATTTAAGTTTCTATAACTCATTGAGAAGTTGGGTCTTTATACTGAAGTTTCTCATGTACACAAGTTAAATAAATGTGTATGCCTTTTCTCTTATTAATCAATCTACGTCATACCAGTGATTTCTCAGCGAACCCTTAAGGGGTCAATGACTATAGTCTTCATACTGATCTTAAAGCTGAAACTTAAATTGTCTTACCTGAGTTCCTTTCTTAGAAAACTGACCCTCAGGCCTCACAGAGAATATCAAGGAACTGAAACTCACCAGCATCATCACATCCAGACAAAGAAATGACAGAGTCCTCATCAGGCTCCCCAAGCCTCCTTAATTTCTGTTTTCCTGCATGTAACTGCAATCTAGTCCCACTATACAAACCCCTGACTTTAAAGGGATGGAGAGACAAATTTGATACTCAATCCCCTGTTCTCCTCAACTGATATCTAAATAAAAAACCTTCTTTTCTGGCAATACTTATTTTCTCGAGATTGGCTTTCTGTATGGCAAGCGATGAGACCTCAACTGAACCCTTGCCATTTCCGTAACTGTGTTAGTAAGAAAAGTGACCTAAAATAAAGAAGTAAGTTAAAAGAGTAGAAAATGGTATTTTTCAAGAGGCAAAATAATCCACTTGAATGTAAATTTAAAATTGTTAAGATAATTTGTGGCTGATCATCATTTTCCACAGATCTAGAAAAAAAAAACTACTTAAATTCCTACAGTAGTAAAAAGGAGTCCAAATAGATGAAGCAATCCTAAGCAAAAAATGAAGGTGGAAGTATCACATTACCAGATTTCAAACTGAAATGGTGGAACACATGGCTGCTCTGTTGCATTGCCAATACGAGGAAAGGCTGGGAACTGGGAAGAAAGTTTATTTCTGAATTTGGAATTCAGGGAGACAAACAAGTATAGATACCAAGGCCAGCTCAACTCCTCTGATTTATAAGCATATAAATTTATAAGAATATAAAGCCTGTATTTATAAGCACAAACATTGAAGTTTGCTATCATTTGACATCAAACTACACGACTTACAAAGCATTCTATAGGATTCCAGTTACAATTGTGTTTTGCCAATTATAACATTCATTTTTAGCATATTCTTGGTACCCATTACTGGGAACTTGTAATTTTAATTTATCAGGAAATCTAAGCAAAGGAGTTAGTGAAATTTACTACAAAGTAAAACATTATACATTGTGATACATCATTAGCCAATGGATACAACAAAGCAGCAGAGTGCACTGGTTGCAGTTACAAGATTAATATAATTGTATTTCTAACTTTAAGTATTGCTCATAGAATTGAAAGCAATCTATTTTATTAACTATGTGTATATAAAGATGGCATCAGTGACTCATTCTGTTCCAGAGAGGGTCATTACAGTCTTATAAGTCTAAGAAATATGGGTACATGCAGGACAGTAACCCTAAGAAACCAAACATTATAACAATCATGAATTAGTAGTGGTGGGACTATTCATCAACACTTTACTACAAGGCAACAGTAACCCAAACAGAATGGTACTGGTACAAAAATAGACACGTAGACCAATGAAATGGGATTGAGAATTCAGAAATAAAACTGCTGACATACAACCATCTCATCTTAGACAAAGCTAACAAAAACAAACTTTGGAAAAAGGAAACCCTACTTAGCAAATAGTGTTGGGAAAATTGGCTAAACATAAGCAGAAGAATTAAGCTGGACCCTTTCCTTCTCATCATATACAAATATTAACTCAAGATGGATTGATTACTTAAAACATAAGATCTCGAATTATATAAATTCTAGAAGAAAGCATCGGAAACTCTCTTCTGGACATCAGCCTAGGCTATGAATTCATGACCAAGATCTCAAAAGCAAAATAGAAGACAAAATTGTCAAGTGGAACCTAATCAAACTCAAGAGCTTCTGAACAGCAAAAACAACAAAACAACAACAACAAAAAGACCCACAAAACTATCAGTCAAGTTAAGATAACCTACAGAATGGGAGAAAATATTTGCAAACTATGCACCTGACAAACTTCTAATATCCAGAATCTGCAAAGAATTTAAATGAATCAACAGGAGGAAAACTAATAACCCCCATTAGAAAGTGGGCAAAGGACATGAACAGACACTTCTCAATGGAAGACATACAAACAGTGAACAAACATATGAAACAATGTTCAACATCACTAAACATCAAAGAAATGCAAACCAATACCACAATAAGATACCTTGTCACCAGTCAAGGTGGCTTTTATTAAAAAGTCAAAAAACTAGCTGGGCATGGTAGCACATACCTATATTCCAGCTACTTGTAAGGCTGAGGCAGAAGGATTGCTCGAGCACAGCAAATCAAGTCTGTAATGGCCATGAGAATGGATGACAGAGTGAGACTCCTACTCAAAAAAATATAAAAAAGGGGAAAAAAAGTCAAGAAACAACAAATGCTGTCAGAGATGTGGAGAAAAGGTAATGCTCCTACACTGCTGGTAGGAATTCAAGCTAGATTTATCAGAGAACTCAAAATAAACTTACCCCTTTGATACAGCAATCCCTCTACTCAGTATATACACAAAAGAAAACAAATCACTCTACCTAAAAGATACCTTCACATGTATGATTATTGCAGCACTATTCACAATAGCAAAATCATAGAACCAACCTGGGTGCACATCAATAGTGGAGTGGATAAGGAAAACATGGTACATATACACTAGGGAAAACAATACAGCCATTAAAAATAACAAAATCATGTCCTTTACAGCAGCATGGTTGCAGTTAGAAACCATCATCCTGAGCAACTAATCACAGAAACAGAAAACTGAATACTATATGTTATCCCTAGTAAGTGGGAACTAAATATTGTATGCACACAGCCACGAGGATGGGAACAAAAGACACTGGGGCAATCCTAAAGAGGGGAGTGAGGGAGGGGGGTAAGGGCTAAAAACTACCCACTGGGTACCATGTCCACCACCTGAGTGACAGGCACAATAGAAACCCAAGCTGCACTATCACACAATATTCCTATGTAACAAACCTGTATATGTGCCCCTGAAGCAAAATAGAACAATTTAAAAATAATAATAACAGAAACAA
>NW_007217285.1:0-756 GCF_000164805.1 Carlito syrichta
CTTCTAATCCTAAATGTATTTAATTTTAAACCTACATTAAGTGTGTATAATTTTAAGTTTACCTTAAAACTTAATTATTTCCTATTCCTTATATTTAACTAATACCTACATCTATAATAAACATTTATCTTTTAATTATAACTGCTATCTATTTAATTCTAATCCTTACTTTAATTTTAACCCTCTTTCTAATTAAACTATAATATTTCTTAAATCAAAAGGCATGTCTATGACTTGTTTTTCCCGAAAACACTTGTTTTTGGAGATACTCTGTCTCAATTTCTCACTTCCTCATCAATCACAACTGTCAATGTTGTTACTTATAAAGGGTGTTGTTTTTCCTTTTTAGCTAAAGGTTGCAAAATTTGCATTCCCTTGTCCCTTCAGGGGGGAAATTTTTTGCTGTTGGGCCCTTTTTACATTTTTATACATAGGTTTACTGCTAATTCCACATCTTGCACATTCTAAGGGGCACCCTTTTTGCTGCAATCTCACCTCCATTATGCCTATGTATAATTTTTGCTGTCAAATACCATCATCCATTTGCGCATCTATTATCTCAATTAAAGAGGGAATATTCTCAAGCCTATGCACGCAATCCTTCAAAGTTAGGGAAGGTCTGTCTACAGGATCCATGGGGCTTTGCCTCCGTCATGGCCGCATTTTACTGGGGCCATGCTCCCAGCTGGCGTTTTTCCTGTTTTCAGGTCCCTTTTACCTTACTTTTACTAGTGATTGCGGCTCCTGGCACTCTAA
>NW_007217286.1:0-699 GCF_000164805.1 Carlito syrichta
TTTGAGTGTGAACTATGCAGACTTGGTTACTACATGTTCCTTATAATTCTGTAAAATAAACAAGTCCACCTCCTTCATGGATTCCACATTAATCCTATTACAGTGACCTGTGGATTATAAGAACAGCCCTCTAGGTCAGGACGAAGGGAAGCTGTGCATTGAAAAAGGAGTGAAAAGAAGAATGTTAGGAGGCCTAACAAAATAACGAGGATCATGAAAATGTTGGGCGAGAGGACAAGACTGAAACTGGACAACTAGGAGGAAACATCAGGCTCTGTGGAAACAAGACAGCAATGAAGACAGCAGTGGGTTGTGAGTTGTGCAGAAGTGAAAACTCAAAGTCTGAGGCAGCTAAAGGTAAGTTTCTCCAAAACATCACTCCCATTTCGTTGTTCTCATCTTAACACTGCAGTGGGCTTATTGATTTCTAGAGCACATTAACGTCCCAAAGGCACTAAAACAAACGTGATCTCCCAAGAGCTGAAGCAGTGGCCATTTGCGTGAAGCCTGTGGGAGGCTTTAGCAGGTCGTCCTAACTCATTTGACCTGACGGGGCGCACAGAACATACTTACCCTCCACCTGGATAAGCCCCAGTTAGACATACAGACTCAATTCATGAGTGAGTGGTAGGCTAAACGTTCATGCCTCTGGCTTAGTCATCTCACAGTGCTAACAGAGGTCGAGAACTTTCATTCTCT
>NW_007217287.1:0-7971 GCF_000164805.1 Carlito syrichta
TTTTTTTTTTTTTTTTTTTTTTGTCAGGGTCTGGCTCTGTTTCCCAGGCTGGAATACAGTGGCATGATCACGGCTCACAGCAGCCTTAACCTCCTGGGTTCAGGCGACATTCCCATCCCAACCTCCCAAGTAGCTGTGCCACTATGCCTGACTAGTTTTCTGATTTTTTTTTTTGTAGAAATGAGGTCTTGCCATGTTGCGCAGGCTGGTCTTGACCTCCTGGCTCAAGTGATCCTCCCATCTCAGCCTCCCAAAGTGCTAGGATTACAGGTGTGAGCCACCACGCCTGACCTGAAGTCCGTTTTGAGGACAGCAGAGTAAAGACCTGGGACAAAGGCTGATGCTAGTAGCTAATACAAAAATCAGAATATTCTAGACTCCTCTGTGCTGCCCGCCTTCCAAATTGCCAATCACTCCATGCTCTTTCCATGCTGTGATTTCAAGAGCTGGACACCATATTAAAGAAAAGGGAGTCTGAGCACCTGACAGAGAAGTCCACAGACAGTATCTTGCATCCTAGGCCAGTCTCTGGACTGGATTTGAGAGTAGATAGTCCTCTTCTTTCTACTTTGGGCACTTAGGTCTAAAATTTAAAATTTAAATTCCAGGAGTACCACAAAGGGACCCTAAGAATTGGTATGTCTTGAGATTTATTTACATGGACAAAGCTGTGTAAGTTTTGACTAGCTACATTTTTAAATCTTGCCATTGTCAAAATATTAAAATTATTTTAGGCAGCTGGAGCAGGAAAACATTCAAATAAAATGTTTATGTGGGCCATTAGGTAATACAGGAGAAAGTATAAATAGTAGCTACTTCCCAGGGCTTTGAGTCTTACTCAGTTCTGAACCCTAGCTCAGATACTCACTAACTGTTATAGCTTCAATTTACTCATCTGTAACATAGGTTTAGAAAAATTCATAGTTTGTTGGATGTGAAAATTAAGTCATATAATGCCAATATGCTATGTGCTGAATACATTGTAGCTGTACCTACCTAATTCTAAAATTATTTGAGATATGACAAGTTTTTTTTAAATTAATGTTGTGACTGTTGTCATCGCCATTATTAGACCATGGCAGTGAAGGATGCTGGCTTACATGGATGATAGTGGTTGACATGCTACATACATGGATACACAGAACCAGTTGTAAATATGAGTGCATATTCATCGCCCCTGGAAAGCTTGGGCAGTATCTTATCTGACAAAGTACTCGGTGGGTTTTTTATGCTATTAGTGCCTGATAGTCTGTGATGAAACTTTTAACCCACTCGTAATTGAATACATACTTTTTAGGGTTTTACTTCACTGTTGATTATCAAGGGCATTGAATTCACGGAGATGTTTACACGATCTGTGCTTGTCATTTTGTAAAGGGTTTGTAGGATTTCTTTTTTTCCCCCCAGAAAATGAGGAATCTGTTAATTTTTTGTGCCTGAATCTCCAGACTTCTACTCCTGTATTCATACCAGACCAGTGTGATCCAGAGAGGTAGCTTATAAAGAGTAGTCAAAAAAACTACATTATAATATTTGTCTATATCATAAAAGGCCCACTAGGACTAAAAGAAGTCACACGTGCCCATACAAAGTGGACTAGAGAAAGAAAATGTGGTACAAATACATGACGGAATACCACACAGCCATGAAGAATATAACAAAAGTATGTTCTTGGCAGCAACATGCATACAACCGGAGGTCATCAATCTAAGTGAAATATCACTGAAACAAAAAACTGAATTTTGCATGTCTCACTCATAAGCAGGCCCTAAATATTGGCCACAAAAACACAAAGATGGAAACAACTGCCACTTGACGTGCTATTAATGAGAGGAGGGAGGGAGAAAGGACAGGGCGCAAAAAAACCCCACTGGGAACCGTGTCCAATACTAGAGGGAGTTGGGGCTCACTAGAATCCCAAATCTCACTCGCATACAATTTAAATACATGTACCCCACAACTCCAAAATAAAGTAAAATCACAAATGTGTGTGTGTGTGTGCGCGCGCGCGCGCGTGTGTGTGTGTATCTCACATGCATGTTTTCCCAATCTTGAATGCATGTTGAAGTATGTCCCTAGCAACAGGTAGGCTCCCACGTCAGCTCCATGAACCACAGGCTATTTTGGTATGGAAGGTCATATAAGGGTTTGTAGGATTTCTGACTGGTCTGAACTGCAAGATCCTGGAACAGAGTAAATAACCTCATAGTCCTGGTCTTCTAAGCATCATGGTTAGCACACATAAATTCACCGTTCCTGCGTCAGCTTATATATGTATGATATTAACCTAAAATCACAAGAGAGGCCCCCAAAACAGCCAGAGTTATCTTTTTATTTTTGAAGGGCAGGCCACTTGTAGTACAGGCTTCCCCTGCTAGGTCAGTGTTCTAGGAACCCAGTGGCATCAGTACACCGGCTAGTGTTGTGAGAGGCTGCGTTCAGCTTCAGTGAATTTGTTGTTGGAGGTTCCTTCAGCATGCTTGCCAGTTTCGTGAAGGATGATTGACTAGTGTGCCTGCCCACAATTCAGTGGGTGTTCAGCAGTTTGGGACCCAAAGGGCACGACTCCCATACCCCCCCCTCCCCATTTACCTGCTCTCTCACCAAGAGACTTTTTGTTTGTTTGTTTCCCTGGATGAAAAAGTCCTCAGAGGGAAACGTTGTGCCGATGTGGAAGAGGTGAAAGAAAAAACAGCACAAGCACTAAAAAGCATCAACATTGACAAGTTCAAACACTGTTCTGAGCAATGAAAAAAAGCATTTTGATAGAGGTATTGAATCCAGCAGAGAGTACTTTCAAGGTGACTGAAGTGGAAATGTGTAAAAGTAAATATACAATTTTTTATGAGTGAACTCTAGGCTTTGGGTGCCCCCTCGTAGAGTTCAGGGCTCACTCTCTGTCTGACCAGGAGTCCACCATGCTTGAAGTAAATTGGTATCTGACCATGGCTCTGTCACATGACCTCCTTTCTTCAAATGTTTCTTGTCTTCTCCACCCACCATCAGGGCCGTCTCCTGTTTAATTCATTCTGCACATTGCCATCAGATGAATCTTCCCCAAACCTGATTTTCGGCCTTCGTGACAAAACTCAGATGTCACCTCTCCTGGGGGCCTTGTGGTAGCCCTCTGGTTTAGGTATGCACACTTGGACTTTATTGTTATACTTTGCGGGCTGTATTGCAATAATTTATTCTAGACTGCTCTTAACATTGACTGCAGGGTTTGTGCAAGACATGTTTATAGATGTTTTATATAAATGTCCCAAATAGTCAATATCGTCCCACTTTCTAAAGTGTGAAATCTATACTTTGTTACTGCCTTGCAAATCAATAAAATTCCCATCCAATTTACCCTACTCACTCAGGACTCCTCTCTGCCCCCAATTGTACCATTCCCTCTGACAATCTGGTCTTTGCACAGAGTTTCCTGCCCATGAAAACTCTATTTGAACACTTCACTCCATGCTACACATCATGTGAAACATTCCCTGACACTTCTTTTGCATACTGATGTGTCTTTTCTAAAATTTTGAATGGTGTAGCACAGTGTGTGAGAGCTTAGTCACTGTACCTGAATCTGAACCTCTATGATCGAGGTGAACTTATTATTAATATATTCTGACTCAGTTTCCACAGATGTAGTCAGAAATGAGAAGACCTCTACATCTAGTAACATGGCAACTGAAGAAGATGGACCCCCCCAAAAAATCCAACTATTTTTATTGCACAGAGAATAAAAATGTACATATAATAACAAAGTGCTTCCTCATTCTAATCAAAATGTGTTTATTTTTTTCCTAGTAAGATTGTGAGCATTTCAGGAAGAAGAGATCACACTTCCTTTGCGTCCCTCACAAGATGAAAAGATTCATTCTACTCAGCTCTTTTGTTTGTGTCAGCAACTTCAGAATTTTCCTAAGATAACTGCTTAATCTTTTCAACATTATGAAGTTAATTTTCAAAGATGATGCTTGATTATTTCACCATATATCTACCAAGAGCTCAAGACTTTGCTAGACCGGCTCTTCTAAGCTGTTGACCTGGATGCTCTTCTGAGACAGTTAGTCACACCATTTGTCAGGCTGGGTCACTTTATTCTCATGGATGTATATTCCAATTGCCTTCATTGCTGCAATGTATTCTGAGATAGTTCAAACCAGTGTGCATTTCTCTTGACTCTTTCAGCAATCACAACAGAGAGGTCCTGTAAAATATTGTTTAAATTAGTTTCTATATAGTGGTTGCTAGAAACCGCAAGGGACCCATGAGGGAAACATGGGTGCTCTATCAGGGGTAGTACTTCAAGTGATAGACCCAAAGTAAGAAAAAGTGAAAGACGAAAAAAGAATTGTATCAATAACCTCCAGAGGAGGTGACATCTAAGTTTTGTCATGAAGGCTAAAAATCATATTTTGAGAAGATCCATCAGATGGTAATGTGCAGAATTAATAAAATAGAAGAAGGACTTTATTAATAACCTCTTCTCTCGTTAAACTGAGATGGTTTGCCACATCACAACAGAATTACAGCACTAGGAAGAAATAAAAAATTCCAATCCAATGTTTCTCTACATCTTCGTGTAATTAAATAGTAAAGATTATTCATTGAATGTTACAGTTAAAAGAACTCTTAAAGAAATTATGTATATAATTATGTAATACTAATTTTATAATAGCCCTCTCTTACAGACTATGTGAAATCAATTTTTTATTTTATTATATTTTCACTTATCTGCAAACATGTCATTTTAGAGACTTATTTTCCCACTATCTATTTTCTATTAACTACACATTTGCCTCAGTAGAAACTCCTCAAAAACCTCAAATTGGAATTCACATCTAAGCTTAGAGGTTTCAAATTGAAATTCTAAGCACAATCAAGGTCACTTAATATATTGCTTTGGAAGAATTCCAGAAAAGTGAGTTTCCTTTAGATTTCCTGGAAAATACCAACTGTTTCTGCAGAGGTAAAGAAAGTAGTTTTAGAATTATAGAATAATAGTAGTAATGCTTGCATTCCCAGATCATTAAGACCATAATATCAGCACCAAATTACATAATATCTAAGATAAATGTAATACTGCTATTTTTATTATTTGTAAGAGTCAGTGATTGATTATTTTTTGAAACAAGCTGTACACCCTCTGAAAATGAATTATTATTTGGGATTATGTATATACATGTCTGTTTTGTGAAAAGTCATCAATATTTTATGCTGTTGTCCTTTACATCCATTTTGAAACATCCTGCAAGACTTACTGGATAGTTCAAAGCTACTTCTTTCTCCTATAGCTTCAATTACAGTCTTTCTCTATAAAGACTGTAATTGTTATTCATATTGGCAATAGTATATATAGTCCAAAGGTAGCATGAAAATAACCACTCTCTTAGCTAAAAGCAGACTTGATAATCACTTTTGAGTGTGAACTATGCAGACTTGGTTACTACATGTTCCTTATAATTCTGTAAAATAAACAAGTCCACCTCCTTCATGGATTCCACATTAATCCTATTACAGTGACCTGTGGATTATAAGAACAGCCCTCTAGGTCAGGACGAAGGGAAGCTGTGCATTGAAAAAGGAGTGAAAAGAAGAATGTTAGGAGGCCTAACAAAATAACGAGGATCATGAAAATGTTGGGCGAGAGGACAAGACTGAAACTGGACAACTAGGAGGAAACATCAGGCTCTGTGGAAACAAGACAGCAATGAAGACAGCAGTGGGTTGTGAGTTGTGCAGAAGTGAAAACTCAAAGTCTGAGGCAGCTAAAGGTAAGTTTCTCCAAAACATCACTCCCATTTCGTTGTTCTCATCTTAACACTGCAGTGGGCTTATTGATTTCTAGAGCACATTAACGTCCCAAAGGCACTAAAACAAACGTGATCTCCCAAGAGCTGAAGCAGTGGCCATTTGCGTGAAGCCTGTGGGAGGCTTTAGCAGGTCGTCCTAACTCATTGACCTGACGGGGCGCACAGAACATACTTACCCTCCACCTGGATAAGCCCCAGTTAGACATACAGACTCAATTCATGAGTGAGTGGTAGGCTAAACGTTCATGCCTCTGGCTTAGTCATCTCACAGTGCTAACAGAGGTCGAGAACTTTCATTCTCTCTCCTGAGTTCTCCCGGAAAAACAATCTCAGGCTTCTGAACACAGAGACACGGGACTTTGACTAGTCACTCTAAAATGACACCGTTTAGATAAAATATTTAACCGGACTCTTTTGAAAGTTTTCTTTGCATGTGTAATTTAGCAACTTTTTATTGCCATTTTATTTTCTCTTTCGGCTCTTATTTTATTTCTTTTTGAAAAATCACTGAATGCAAATAAAAGGTAGGAGACACTGGCATGAGAAGGCAGCTTTGAAGATCTTCTGAGCTTTAACAAGGAAGTTTGGCGACATGACATTTTTAGTCCCAGGTAACCCTACAAAGTTCCTTTCTGATTCTTGCATTGTATTTCTCATTCTGGTATAATTTAATCTTCCTGGCTTTACACTCGGCTCCTCGGTCAGAATGACAGCCTCACATTCATAATCACAGTTTCTGGTAACTCAGCAGAGCCACAGGCCAAAACTCTCTCCCAGGAGAGCCCTGTGCCCAGACCCAAGGACAGCTCGGGAGATCGATTGTAATAAAGCTAGTATTTCTTCTCCAGAACTATCCATTCTTAAATAAGGAAATGTTTGAACTAAAACTCATGGTCTCCAACATATATAACTTCCTGACATTTCCCAATGTTTCTGAACAGTCTATACTGAGGTTAAAAAGAAACCAAATAGAAAAATTTCAAACAATGGCTTAATAAATAATGATTGAATGAATGGATGAGGGAATGAATGGAAAGATGACCTAAAGATGATCACCTAATGCAATTATGCAAGCTGAATTTAGGTGGAAAGTCACACATACCTTAAATATTCTACATTATCCATTAAAAGGAAGCTCAATTTAAAAAATTCAAAAATTAGCATAATAGCATCTCTGTTATATTTGCCTTCTTATCAACTCAAGGAGAAGACATGTTTCTTTTCGACTAAAGCAAGATTTTTCATCAGAAAGAAGCTCTGTTCAACTCTCCCCTTTCATCATAACGCTGAGAAAATAGTCTGTACGATACCAGAATAGAATCTCTGAAATAATGACTTTTAGGACATGGTGGAATTTAGTGTTGAAACATTCTCTTTTTAGGTAAGACCTTTTGACAATGAGGATTATTTCAAGTGACCCAATGTCACTTGAAACTCAGGCATGCCCACATAGCCTCAGCATTAGAAACCCTACTCAACCATCTAGAAACAAGTAGAAATACATTGCCTGGTATCCCTTGAGACTGAGACCAGAGAATATGGGAAATGGGGCACAAGCAAGAGAAACATAGATTAAGACTGATTTTATTTTAAATTTTACACCATTTGAATAATGGCAATTTCCCTACAAGTACTTCCTACTAAAACATCTAGCTTAAATATACCTCAGCTCTAAAAGGACATCACTTGTCTAAGGATGGATTCCTTTGCTTATGCACAAGTTGAATGTTTTTAGAAGTCATACTGTGAACCACTTCCCACTGCTGTGATCCATGCAAGATATGCCCATTGCAATATCCTGTACCATCAGTGACCATGACTCTTGGAGAATGTAGTTTATGGTCCTGCACACACCCAAGCCAGAGGTTAGGGGCCCATCCCAAGGTGGAGACCCTGGCTGACATTGTCTAAGAGCCAGGGTCATCACAGACTATGCTGCTGAATTCCATGATCAAAGACACTTCAGTCATATGTTCACTGTGATACATGGGTTGATGAATCTAGCCCATTTCATGATATCCCAGAGCTCCCTGTTGGTGGTACAAAGACTATGGTGGTGATCTGTTTAACATACTTCAGCTGAATGGCAATTAGGTGACAATAAAACTCTGTCTTGGTGATGCAAAGATAAACATGACCTCTGTGTCTCTTAGAGACACTG
>NW_007217288.1:0-759 GCF_000164805.1 Carlito syrichta
TTCACCTCAAACTATAAGAATCTTAGAAAATGCAGGAGACATCCTTATGGAAATTGGAACTGGCAACCAATTCCTATTCAGAACTCTAAATGCTCATCCCTTAAGAAATAAGATAGACAAGTGGGACCTCATCAAACTGAGGAGCTTCTGCAAAGCAAAAGAAACCATCAAGAGAGCAGGGAGACAGTCCACAGAATGGGAAAAAAATATTTGCCAACTGTATATCTGACAAAGGCCTAACATCTAGGATCTACAAGGAACTCAAACATGCTGAAAGAAATAAAACAAACATTCCCATTAAAAAGTGGGCAAAAGACATGAATAGATGCTTCTCAAAAGAAGATAAATGGGCAGCCAACAGGCACATGAAAAAGTGCTCAGCCTCACTCATCATCAGAGAAATGCAAATCAAAACCACACTGAAATACCACCTAACTCCAGTAGAATGGCCATCATTAATGAAACAGACAACAACAGATACTGGCGAGGATGCGGAGAAGGAACACTTCTACACTGCTGGTGGGAATGCAAACTAGTGCAGCCTCTTTGGAAGACACTGTGGAGATTTCTGAAAGAACTAGAAATTGGCCTTCTATATGACCCAGCAATTCCCCTATTGGAAATATGCTGGAGGAATTCAAATCATTCTACAAAAAAAGATACCTGCACACATATGTTTGTTGCAGCTCTATTCACAATAGCAAAAACATGGAAACCAGCCATGTTGCTCATCGAAGCTGGACTAGATTTTAAAAATGT
>NW_007217289.1:0-741 GCF_000164805.1 Carlito syrichta
CCACACTGAAATACACCTAACTCCAGTAGAATGGCCATCATTAATGAAACAGACAACAACAGATACTGGCGAGGATGCGGAGAAGGAACACTTCTACACTGCTGGTGGGAATGCAAACTAGTGCAGCCTCTTTGGAAGACACTGTGGAGATTTCTGAAAGAACTAGAAATTGGCCTTCTATATGACCCAGCAATTCCCCTATTGGAAATATGCTGGAGGAATTCAAATCATTCTACAAAAAAAGATACCTGCACACATATGTTTGTTGCAGCTCTATTCACAATAGCAAAAACATGGAACCAGCCATGTTGCCCATCGAAGCTGGACTAGATTTTAAAAATGTGGTACATATACACAAGGGAATATTATGCAGCCATAAAGAAGGACAAACATATGGACTTCAACAGCAACTTGGATGGATTTAGAGTCGATCATACTCAGTGATCTATCACAGAAACAAGGAACAGAGTACCATATGTTATCACTCATAAGCAGACCTTGAACAATTATAATACTGTAAGAAAGGGATTGGCAGTAGTAGGAAACTCAGGGGAAGGGGGGTAGGATTGGCAGTTGAGGGAAACTGCTAGTGGAGGGAAGGGCATACCTCATCAACAAGGGTACCTGCATAATCAACGTTGGGATACCTAACCCTGAATTGTACCCCACATCTTTATAATATAAATAAATAAATAAATAAAATACTTCTCTCTCTCTCTCTCTCTCTCTCTCTCTCTCTCG
>NW_007217290.1:0-421 GCF_000164805.1 Carlito syrichta
GGTACATATACACAAGGGAATATTATGCAGCCATAAAGAAGGACAAACATATGGACTTCAACAGCAACTTGGATGGATTTAGAGTCGATCATACTCAGTGATCTATCACAGAAACAAGGAACAGAGTACCATATGTTATCACTCATAAGCAGACCTTGAACAATTATAATACTGTAAGAAAGGGATTGGCAGTAGTAGGAAACTCAGGGGAAGGGGGGTAGGATTGGCAGTTGAGGGAAACTGCTAGTGGAGGGAAGGGCATACCTCATCAACAAGGGTACCTGCATAATCAACGTTGGGATACCTAACCCTGAATTGTACCCCACATCTTTATAATATAAATAAATAAATAAATAAAATACTTCTCTCTCTCTCTCTCTCTCTCTCTCTCTCTCTCTCTCTCTCTCTTTTTTTTTTTTTT
>NW_007217291.1:0-839 GCF_000164805.1 Carlito syrichta
CGAACCCGCGGGCTCAGGCAATCCACTCACCTCAGCCTCCCAAAGGCGCAGGATTACAGGCTGAGCCGCCAAGCCTGGCTTGGTTATAGTTTTTTTTTTTTGGAGGACATCATTTACTTGTATCTTCAGCTCAGCAACAACTAAATTAAAGGTCTCATAGTTCTTGTTTTTGCATTAAGGTGTCATATAAAGGAGTATCAAAACTTGGGCTTAAAACAAAAGATATCAGAGGATTTGTTCTCAGTAGGGGAAAAGAATAAGAGATCAGATCACCTGATTTCTCCAATAAATCATGCGTTAAGTCTAATTAGAAAAGCAAAATATTAAACAACACATTGCTGGATTTGAGCCATCAGCTCAAGAAGCAGAGGAACAGGAGCCAGAAATGTCTCCCCACACCACTCAAGGCTGTGATGCAGCCAGGGGATCTCCAACCCCTGGGCCACGAACCAGTACTGGTCTGTGGCCTCTTAGGAACTCAGCCACACAGCAGTAGGTGAGTGGCAGGCAGGTGAGAGAGTGAAACTTCATCTGTATTAATAACCATTCCCCATTACTTGCATTAATACATGAGCTTCACCTCCTGACAGATCATTAGTAGCATTCTCATAGGAGAGTGAACCTGTTGTGAACTGTGCATGCAAGGGATCTGGGTTGTGCACTCCTTTTGAGAATCTAATGCCTGATGATCTGAGGTGGTGATGTTACATATTTCATTATATATTACAATGTAATAATGATAGAAATAAAGTGCACGATAAATGTAATGTGCTTGAATCACCCCCAAAAATCGCTCCAATTTCTGTCTTTGGAAAAATTGTCTTCCACAAAACTGGTCC
>NW_007217292.1:0-763 GCF_000164805.1 Carlito syrichta
TTGCAAGTCACTTATATACTTCCAGTTCAGGTTAATTGGGCACTGGTAAACAGTTTTAAGGGAATTTTGGGAGTTTGAGTTGTCAGTCATCTGGCCTTCAGATGCAGATGTGGTTCTGTTGAGGCTAATCCTATTGCCTTGAAGTGCAGATGTCCGCATTAAACTAGTCACTATCAGGGATGTTGTTAATCACTTGTCTCTGAAATGCAGCCTTAGGAAAGTAAAAGCTGACAGTCAGTAGCAGGATGTTATTAGCCACATAGCATTGGATGTGGGTCTCGGGAAAGCAGATATTGGAAGTAAAGTAATTAGTAACAGGATGCTGTTAGAGCATAGTGTTAGCTTTTGGGCCATTGCAACTCTCTGCTTATATGATGAGTTGTTTTAACTACAACCTCCTCTCCCATCCCTCTACAAAATCTATTACTTCTAGTCCGTTTTCTCTCCCGACTTCCCCAAGAAATGTCACCAAGAAACTACAAAGTATTCACATAAAAGCTGGACTCTTATGGGGTAATTCACATTTCTTCTATTTAGGTAACTAATTAGAATTAAATGAGCAGGAAAAGCCTCATCTAATTCAGGTAAGGTAGCTGCAAAGGTAGGGGTCGATTTTACACCATCACAGCACAGGTGATGTCCAGAAGACACCATCTTCCCCTGCAGGATCCAGCTCTCTCCCATTCCAAAATCCATTCCAAGTGCTGTGTTTAAAACAAACAAGACATGTGAAACAAATGGAGAACCTTAGAAGCAGTCCACA
>NW_007217293.1:0-2047 GCF_000164805.1 Carlito syrichta
CAGGATGCTGTTAGAGCATAGTGTTAGCTTTTGGGCCATTGCAACTCTCTGCTTATATGATGAGTTGTTTTAACTACAACCTCCTCTCCCATCCCTCTACAAAATCTATTACTTCTAGTCCGTTTTCTCTCCCGACTTCCCCAAGAAATGTCACCAAGAAACTACAAAGTATTCACATAAAAGCTGGACTCTTATGGGGTAATTCACATTTCTTCTATTTAGGTAACTAATTAGAATTAAATGAGCAGGAAAAGCCTCATCTAATTCAGGTAAGGTAGCTGCAAAGGTAGGGGTCGATTTTACACCATCACAGCACAGGTGATGTCCAGAAGACACCATCTTCCCCTGCAGGATCCAGCTCTCTCCCATTCCAAAATCCATTCCAAGTGCTGTGTTTAAAACAAACAAGACATGTGAAACAAATGGAGAACCTTAGAAGCAGTCCACACTAGAGTTTGTTTTGGTATATACATAATTTAGATATTAACTATTGCTTCTGTGAAGGCTGATCTTACGGATTGGATAATTTTTGTCATACCCGACAGAGTTGAGCAGCCTTGGGCAAAAGCACTCAGGACGCACAACATTGCTCTGGAAACATAATTCTCTGCAAGTTCAGCTGCTGAAAGTGCCTGTTGTAACCTGAGGCCAGTTTAATCGCTAGCTGCTGAAATGACTTGCTGAAACTCTGGGACAAATTTTTCCCACTACAACACCAACCAATTAGAGCTTGCCAGTTCCCAGAGCTTAGCTACAGTCAATGAACTTTCTCAAAGACCTATACATAACTATATATTCTTTTGATAAAATCTCTCATCTTTTATTTTTTCCTTCAGACATACAAAAAAACTACCCAGTCTGCATGTGTGGCCTGAATTGCGCTTTTTTCCTCCCCCAAAACATTTAGAAATTTGACGCTACGTTTTTATTCGTGACTTTGGCACTTTAAATCCTAACAACTACATTTGCTTTTTTAGAAAACTGCACAGTCACTGACTCTTTCCCTAATTCAGTGTTCTCTATTTTCTAAGCTGAGTCTCCAGGAATACAGAATATAGGATGTACGTGGGTTTAGGGTGAAAATATTCCCAAGCTGACAAACCCTCTGAATTCGACAGCATCTTCTGAGCAACCACTGCCTTCTTTAACCTCTTCGATTTTAACACTCATTTCGTGAGCTCTTATGCACTCCACCTATGCGCAGGTGCCTCTCACTCCTGCCTCCCAGCATTTAGCATCTTCAGTGCCCAGGGGCACATGCCAATGGTTTTCTCTGCCACCTGCCTGGCATGGCCCAGAGTCTTCAGTCCAACATCAAGCTCCCAGCTCCCTTCACAGAGCCTGACCTCTCCCAGCATTTGCTGATCCAGGACCTACCCGGCAAGTTCCGCCGTCTTCCCACTGTGTGTGGTACACGGAGCTGCATAGAGTAGGCACCATGGCTGTGTTCCAGGGGTCCCTTGTGGAGGAGGATGGGGTGCATAGACACAACAACTGCAGTTGAAAACGGTTAAGAGTTTAAAAAAGCCGGGCTCGGTGGCTCAGCCTGTAATTCCCGCGCTTTGGGAGGTTGAGGTGAGTGGATTGCCTGAACCCGCAGATTCGAGACCTGTCTAGGCAACTTGGCGAGGCGTCATCTCTACAATAAAATTTTTTAAAAAAGTTAGCCTGGCATGGTAGCACAAGCCTGTAGTTCCAGCTACTTGGAAGCTGGAAAAGACCTATACATAACATATATTCTGAGGCAGAGGGATCTCCGGAGCCTAGCAGGTGGAGGCTGTGGTGGTTGGGAGTGTGCCATTGCACTGCAGTCTGGGTGATGGAGTGAGACTCCAATTAAAAAAAAAAAGAGTTTAAAAAAATAAAGTTTGTTAGGAGTACAAAACATGATTGATGACAGGCCTGGAGGAGGGGTGGAAGGGACCAATAAGAAAGATGACCAAGCGCTTGACAATTGGTTTGAATCTTAAGAGATGGGAGAAGACCACCACACAGGTAAAATGAGAAGCATGGCCTGTATGCTGTGAATCCAGCACCAGCATAGAGC
>NW_007217294.1:0-768 GCF_000164805.1 Carlito syrichta
GCTGCACTTTTCTGAGAACTGAAGTATTTATAAGAGTGATGACATACCATAAGAACATATAACTCAAAGTAGGGTAAAAAGGAAAGAAAAATAGAAACGAGAACCTAAAATGAGCCACAGAATGTATTCTAAGGTTCCTAGCAGGTGTTCTTGGTTTTGGTTTTGTCGTTGTTGTGCATTTTTAAAAAATTTTTTGAGTTGGCCTCTCACTCTGTCGCCCAGACTGGAGTGCAGCGGCCGCTCCCGGCCACCGCAGCCTTGACCTGCTGGGCTCCGGCGATCCTTCCGCCTCAGCCTTCCAAGTAGCCGGAATTACAGGCATGTGCTATCACGCCTGGCTCATTTTTGATTTATTGTAGAGATGAGGTCTCGCCAAGTTGCCCAGGCGGGTCTCGAACCCGCGGGCTCAGGCAATCCGCTCACCTCAGCCTCCCAAGGTGCGGGATTATAGGCTGAGCCACCGAGCCCGGCTTGTTGTACATTTTTCAACTAAAAAACTAGAAATAAGAAATGTTGCAAATAAACTTAGAAAATAACCTTTCTGCTTTTAGTCTCCCAAATAACCCTTGAGTTAGTGGACTTTTTTTGAGTTGACTACCTCAAAATAGTCTCAAAACAACATTAGAGCTCATAACCTAATATTTTGCTTGCACTCCCACCCCTAGGTGGAAACAATCTCAAAGGAAGTATGGGTTTGGCAATAAGGCTGATGTTTTATTTAAATGACGATTTGTGTACACTTTTCCCGTTGCTACTGAAGAAGTAATT
>NW_007217295.1:0-5146 GCF_000164805.1 Carlito syrichta
CCCAGAAAATAATTCAGTGTTTTTGAGAAGAGTGTTGCCACATTCAGATTTATAAAAGGCAGAAGAAAAATCAAAATTGCAAATGCAGTTCAAAGAAGATGAATTATTTTACTTAACTCAGAGCAAAGAACTAAACAGGGGAATATACGCTAACCATGGTAATCACCTTGCAATCTAATCAGGAAAGGATTTGGGGGTATTGTGAAATCAGTGCAACCTTCATCTTGAGGCCCATGGCAGTACTGGATTAGGTTTCAAAGGGACAGATGCATAACAAGAAGCACTGTTATGACTGCAAAGCCATGTTTGGGTCTAGAAGGAATACTTGTACAATATTGATCACCTCTGAACACAAAAGATATGACTGCCTTAGAGAAGGGGCACAATGTCACAGCAAAGCACCAACTCCATGACATCTCAAGAAAATACATTTTTATGAGGAAAAAGCAAAAGCAAACAGAGCTTAGGAAAAAAACAAACACTTGGGAAAATACGTAAATAATTAATCTAAAAATGTCAAGATAAATCATAATGTGTCCAATGCCAAAAAAAGAAGACACATATTACTGAGAAAGAAATTTAATACAGGGTCCTTCTCTGCTGAAAGTATTTAAATAAAAGAGGAAGATGAAAGGGAACTCAGTCTTCAGTTAAAAAATAACTATGGGCCAAGAGGACAATTCTTTTTCAAAGAATACTAATGATTCACATAAAAACAATCCCTTAAGACAAAGGAAAAAAGAATAGCATAGCTCCTCAAATAAGCTTGAGATTTAATGAGTTTTATATCCCTTCACCTTCCAAATACAGATACTACAGCTAAAATTTAAAGGTAATACATTTAGATTTTAAAAGGAAACAAATGTAAAACACAAATTGACAACTCAGAAATAACTGAGATTTCTATTTTCACTGAAAGTTCACTTTCTCATTTTTTTTTGGAAATAAATGTCTAAGTCAGATTTGGAATTTCTACATAAAATCAACCAATTAGCCTTAAAGATCTATCAATTCCATTAGCTTTTTCAAACATAAGAAAGTGATACTGAAAATTAGCTGATCAATACAACCTCAACATTTTTTGTTACGATTCATTGTTATCTATCTTGAGTGGGCAGGCCTCCTTAAAACACTTAGTGGGTTTGAACAAATGCAACTTTTTAAACTGAACCTGAGTTAGGCCTATTAAACACAAATGTTATAAAACACAGTCCAATAACTTCTTATAATATGTGAAAGTTGGAAAAAAAGCATAATTTACTGACATTTGCAAGATATTCATGCATTATCATAAACAAATAAAATCTATCAGCCTATTGAAAAATGTTTACATGATCTCCCTTTTAGTTGTAAGTTGCTCTAAAAGTATTAGACATAACTTTTTTTTTCTAGTACACTGTAAATTTTATTGCCAAATATGGCAATAAGCCTCCTAGTTACTCTCCAAGTAGTTGTTAAATTATAATTAACATTGGTCAGGTGTTTTACAGCGTGCAACATATTTTCCCGTTTGCTTTGGTGCTCAGGTTATTCCATATTAAAGTAAGGAAACTAAAATGTGGAGGAAATGAAGAGTATTATGCAGCTATACCTAAATGTAAGGTCAGAACCCGAGCCCTGCTGATCCAACTTGGGAACTCATGTTTTTCCTATGACCACGGCACTGGAGCCATCCAAAAATAGTTATTTGGAAAGATTTCTTGTGGGATTATTGGAAAATTAACAGGTTTTATAAGACACTTTGAAGGAAGGTTTGCAGCATACTGCAAAAGCAATGGAAGAAAAGAGAAATATGAGCAAGACAGCTATCAAATAATGGTACCTTGTGTTCCCATACAATCCAAAGTGTTTCCTATACATTATGTCTCTTGGGTATTACAGAAATCTACTGAGACAAGCCTGATATAATTAGTCCTGTCTTATAGGACTGAAGTCCTAGGCTTGAAAGTGACAGTTGAAATTTAAATTCAAGTCTTCTATTCCTAGTCCAGTTTTCTTCCACTGCAAGAGTTGTTTTCTTTTCTTTTCTTTTCTTTCCTTTTTTTTGAGTTGGAGTCTCACTCTGCCGCCCAGACTGGAGTGCAGTGGCTGCTCCCGACCATCGCAGCCTCGACGTGCTGGGCTCCGGCAATCCTTCCGCCTCAGCCTTCCAAGTAGCTGGAACTACAGGCGCATGCTACCAAGCCCGGTTAATTTTTTGATTTATTGTAGAGATGAGATCTCGCCATGTTGCCCAGGTGGGTCTCGAACCTGCGGGCTCAGGCAATCCACTCACCTCAGCCTCCCAAAGGCGCGGGATTACAGGTTGAGCCACGGAGCCCGGCTAAGAGTTGTTTTCATAATATGGTCCCCAGCCTAGAGCCCAGGGTCTTGCTGATGGCTGCAAAGTGATCTAAAATGTTGGTGCGGCCTTGTTTTATAATACAACATGTCATGTATAAACTCATTTCCCTTTCTTCTGTATAACACTAAGTGATCTGTGAAGCCTTCAAATTTGTTGATGTTGTTCTTATCACCAAGTTCTCTATCCACTGGAAAGTATGAATTTATGGAGGTAGTTAAAAGGAGTTTGTCTATCTAAGATCTTCAGTGTGCAGGAACCAAAGCATCATATACCTCATATACCTCGTTGACACAAAAAGTAGAAAGAGGCTTACATTAATTCCTTTCTGTTATGTTCCTTGACATCTGGGCCCTCTCCTGGATAAGCTAGTCTTTAGGCGTTGCTGCTATCTTGACTACTCTTCCAAGGTTCCTCATCTAGGGATATAGTTCTCTGAGTTGGTGTATGACATTATCGACAGGAATAGCAATAATGGCTCAGGGAAAATGGTGGTGGGAAGGTTTGAGGACAGGAGAATCCCTTATGTCAGAAAGCACTGGAAAGGCATAGTCAATGCCAAATTATATAGGAAGAACACATTTACAATCAGAAAATCTTGAGAGAAGCTGTTTTAATTTTCTCTATACATTTAAATATTGTGGTTTTTAGTTTAATGTTGTTTCCATATTGAACTGCATTTAGCAAGGAAGCATTGCAATTGTTTCAGTGCTTGGGCCTCCAGAGGTCCTGATCCTGCCTTGGCTAAGGACACAAAGGCCAGGATTCTTAGTAGGCTATGTCAAAGGTGAAAAACTGGGAGCTGTCTGCATGTATTTTATGCTTCTTTCAGCTGTTAGGAAATGCAACCCTCAAATTATTTTCCACCATAAGTCTTAGCTATAGATGATTAAAAATAGAAAGGGAGGAGAGAAGGATATAGTTGCAGGACATAAAAAATGCACATGCTGCTGAATTGTGCAAGCCACAGGGAACACTTCTCACGGGTGTTCCAATCCGCAGAGGTTACTCATTTGCCTCCAAGTGAAATCCATGTTGGCAGGAGGCTTTAAGGGGCCCTCGTCCTTTCTTTGCACCTTAGATTCCCCAGAGATACCAATACTTATCTGAGCTCAGGAGCCACTGCAGCAACCACACTGTCCCAAAATCTGAGTGCAGGGCAGGGCACTGGAAGTCGGCTGTTTTGTTTTTTTTTCATAGAAGACTTTTGTCTCTAGAGTTTCCTGTTTGACCCAATCTGCCAGAGCTCCATCTTTTTGTTTTTGTTTGTTTGTTTTTTGGAGTCGAGGTCTCACTCTGTTGCCCAGGCTGGAGTGCAGTGGCACAATCAGCAGCCTCCACCTCTGGGCTCAGGCAATCCTTCCGCCGCCTCAGCCTTCTAAGTAGCTGGGACTCCAGGCCTGAACCACCATACTCAGCTATTTATTTATTTATTTTTGTAGAGACGAGGTCTCACCATGTTGTTTAGGCTGGTCTCAAACTCCTGGGCTTAAGCAATCTACAAGCCTCAACCTCACAAAGTGCTGGGATTACAGGCATGAGCCACCACACCCAGCCCAGAGCCCCATCTTGCTGATCTCCAGGGACTCATGAAAGACTTGTTTTCCATATAATCTTTACTGGTGGGAAGAGACCTTAAGGTCATAATTTTGTAAAAGATAATTTAAACAATTATCACAGCTCATGTTCTTTTAGGTTATAAATACCCGAGTTTTAGTGCTTGCCTCCTGTAGCAATTTTACATCGGGTACAACTTTAAGAATAAACACACCAGTGTCTGTCCTTAGTAATAAGTGAGACTGCCTAGCTGCATGTGAAGATATTTGGATTCTAAAAATATAAAAACTATACGTCGGATTTATGCCCCTTCTCTCCCTGGTACCTCAGGTATGCTGGTGCTTGCAATAACCCTGAATTCCAAGGTGAATTATGAATACAACCTGCTCCTTTAGGGAGGTTTAAGATGGTGTGCGTGTGTATTTGTCAAATCTCAAGCCCACCCTGGGAGGACGGTATTGGCTGGACGCTGAGATATTTACTCTGGACGATTATGCCAAGACATTAACAGCTGCAGGATTAATTATTTATGGAGTGAGTGTCAATCATCTGAGACCAGATCCAAAGAATAATATTTTTAAATCATATGGTTAAAAAGAAATCCTGCTGTATAGCACAGCTCTTCTGTCATTTATGATTTTGAACTTCTCCCCAAAGAAGTAATTTCAGAAAACTGCTCTTTTAAAATGAATTTTCCTTTCCCCTCAAGTGTTCTCTAAGTGCTCTCCTCTTCAAAACCAAGCACCATGGCCGTGTTTGCGCTGTTTTCAGAAGATGCCCTACAGTAGAGGAACCGATGACATGCCCTAGTTTCAAAAACTTAAATAAACACAGAAAAGAAATCCGGAGGAAAATGAGCCCCCCGCCCACGAGCTCTCCGGATTCGCCGCGGGGTTGGGGAAGCCCTGAGCGCCGCGGCCGTTGCTGGCGGGGGTCTGCGAGCCCAGAGGTAGTCAAGGAGGAAACATGGATAGTTGGTCTGCCCGTTTCCAAGAACACAGTTTCGCTTCGGCTTGACCAATCTCAGGAACGCCGGCCTCAGCGCGCGGCCGGCATCTCGGCTTTGGGACCTCTGCCACTGCCAAGGATTTCTCAGGGTAGCGCGCCCTGGGGCCGGGCATCGCGTCGGGCCACGGGTGGGGACAGAGCCCGCTGTCCCCGGCCGTGCGCGCGCGCCTGGAAAGGCGGGATCTAGGGCGGCGATGCTGCGGGAGGCTCTGCAGTGACACCGAGTCCCCGAGCGGTCCC
>NW_007217295.1:5720-16908 GCF_000164805.1 Carlito syrichta
CACCTGGGCGCGCCGCCCGAGGGAGCCGCCCGGAGCCCCCCTCCCGATAGAGTTTGCACTTTGTCCTGCGGTCCCACTTGTAGAGGAGGGCGCCCAGGCGCCTCTCCCCGGGCTGCGGAGGCGAGGCTCCCGCGAGCCCCTGGAGTTCGGATTAGGTCGTGGAAGCCAGAGCAGCAGAGTCCTCAGGGTAGGCTCCGATTCCCAAGGACAGATGGGGAGGATGAAGAGGGGAGAGGCCGGGAGAGTGCCCCTCTGTGGTTAACCGCAGCGCCTCCGCCACCTGGGCTGGGAAGTTTGGGGCACGTCTCTCTCTCCATTACAGGGAAATGGGTAGTTTGGGGACGGAGGTGTGGGAGGAGGACAGCAGTCGAAGCTTGGGGTCCCGGGAGAGTTCTGTGGCTGCACGAAGGTGAGATGGGGGCGGTGAGGCGGAGAGAAGGTGCCCAAAGTTTGCACTCGCTGGAAGCCCTGAGGGGCGGCCTGGGCTACTGAGCGCTGGTGAAAGTGTCAGCGCAGGGTGGGAGGACACTGTGGGACTGCGGAAGGGATGAGGAGACGGGGAGGGGGAGGACCATCTGCTCTGTCACTGTTATGTGCGGGGGCCCGTGGGGAGAAGACAGAGCTGGCAGGACGAAGCTTCCCCGAATGCTTCCTCAGGCTCCAGGGGACAAACAGTTTTTATGGTGAACCTGGATGAGGAGTGCTGTGGGTCCTTCAGGGAAAGAATTTGCCAACAACTCCCCCGCCCCCCTTCCTCCCCGGGCTCCCACCCCACCTGCCCATGAATACAAAATAAACGCAGTTTTGGAATGCTCTCAGAAGTTCCAGGATTGGGCAGTGTCTTTTCATTTTCATACAGAGATGAGGTTTGCAGTTCTGCTTGGTTTTTGCTTTGCCGAGGACGATCACACCAAGGCCAACGCAGACTTTGTCAAGATGTAGCAAAAAGGTGCTCAAATAGCACCAACAGGGCCCAGCCTAGAGCTTGGAAATTGGCAGCTTCCACACGATTCGTGAAAACTGTGCGAAATGCATTTATCTAATTAAAAAGAAGGCTTTTCATAAGGTCCATAAGCTATATCTTAGGTAAAGTTAAAGGTTTGGGCTTGAAAGAACTCCCTTAATTATTTCAGAGTCTAATTTCACCAGTTTTCAGAGTCCTTTCATTTTATTTTGATGCCATATGTGTATTGAATATGTGCTGCCCCTTCCCTATAATAGATAAATGCCTTTAGATTGCAAAATACTGCATTGCAAGTTCTGTTGTTACTTGAGGTTTTTAAGATGAAAAAAATGCTTATCTGATCAAAGTGTTGGTTCTTTCTGAGATTCTATCTTCCCATAAATTAAGTGTTTGTGGATTTATAATTTACACACTTACCAATTTCCAAAAATGATTCAAGGAAGCTTGGGGTGGAAACCACAAATCAAATAGCTATTCTTGTAGGTCTCCTTGACCTCTCTTAGATGCGTTTGTAATAACTTGCTTTTGGGATGGTGAATTCTCCTAACGAAGGAAAAATTATTGTTCTTTCTGGAATCATCCTGGTGATATTAATGTTTTGCAGTGTAATTCCTTATGTACTTCACTATATTATATTATTTTACATTACGTAAGTAATATGATCTTTTTATAGAAGCTTAATGACCACTAAATATTATCTATATTAAGAAAAATAGTTTAAAATTTTTTTAGCATTTTAACAATATACAGATTCACAGGACAAAAAGAAAACAATGAATTTAATGTATCCTTCTTGAACTGAGGCAGAAAGGAAACCAAGGAAGGTGTCTCTTCTACAGTCAAACCAGAGAAGGAACTGTCATTAATACTTGTCACCCAAATATGGCCAATTAGTGAGACCTGTCAGCACTTGGAGAATAACTTTACAAAGTGTAACTATTATGTGAGGATCTATCACGTTATATCAGGTGCTCTCAGCAATCTTTTTCTCAGGCAGGTGACCTGGCTCAGAGAAAAAAAAATCATTCAAAACAAACAATTCTGAAAGGTGAAATGTCTACACAGAATAATGCTATGAGAAGTTGGGCACCACGAAAAAGACAAGGATCTTAAGCCAAGATGTTCTTGCTTGATTTTTTAACGGCAACTCTGTATATATCTGTGTGTGTGTGTGTGTGTGTGTGTGTGTGTGTGTGTGTGTGTGTGTGTGTATTTAAAATCAGCAATTAGCAAACTTCTCACAGGAGTGACTGCTTCATTTATAAAAAATCTTTGTTCATAGAAATAAAGAACAAAATTGCCTTTCTACTGTTCCTATAAGATCCTGTCTCCAAAGATCTAAAGAACAGTGAGTGTGTGGGTCTGTCCCAGTTTCCCACAGCTTTTTATGTCTCCTGATTTTTTATTATAACCCCTCCACACCATTTTATTATCTCTATTTTGCCATCCCCCTATTCCTGTCTCTGTTCCCCCTGTGTCTCAATATGGTCTCTCTTTTTTTTATTAAAAAAAAATCTGGGGATTTCTCTTGATCTCTGTTGCTGTAGAGATGATAGGTTATCTCCTTTTTGCTCTTTTGTGTGTTACTTTTTATTCAGTGGTCTCTTTTTATTAGTGCTAGATTATTTCTTCCTGAAGTGACATCCTAGCTCTGCATTCCCTTCTAAATTTCCTATTTGCATTTTGAACCACCTAAGAGTTAGCTTTGTATTGCTCTCAGGTGCCTCAACTTTAACAGGTCCTTACTCTAATTAACATCTTTCTCCAGATAAACAGGGGTGACTTTGTGTCATTTTTCATATTTCTTCTAGTCACTGAGGACCTTACCTGTATCTTTGCTTTCACAAAGAAGTCCCACAGACTTTGTCTCCACGATACCCCTCCAATGCCTGCTTCTTCATCTTTCTATTCCTATAGCAACTGTTTTTGTGCGGTTTTCTTATCTCCTTCTAGAGACTACCTCAAAGCTTCCTCACTAGTTTTCTATCTCCAGTTTCTCACGTTTCCAATCTATTTCACACTTGGTTTTACAGAATACACTTCCCAAAACAGAGTCACTAGCTAATAAGCTTTTCCCCAGTGTCCTACCAAATGGGATACAAACGTCTCCTTAAATAGTTAGGACCCTCTGCTGTCCAGCCCCAAAGTAGTACCACAGTTTTTACTTTGTTCTCATTGATCAATTCACTTATTCATTTATTAACTTCAGTGACTATTCGAGTACCAATTACATGCCTGACACAGATCTGGGTGATAATTTGAAAAGCACTCTGTGTATTGGCTCAGTGATACGTTTCAAAGTTTATTTTTCAATGTTGGAATCCACTGTTAAAACATAACCTTATGTGGTTGGAATAGGGTCCCAGCAATCCCATTGGCCTCCCTTCTCTACTCTTTCCTAAGTCATCAGTTATCACAGAGCCATGATTCTCCTTGAAGCAATTTGATACTGCTCTAGGCCAAAGGAGTGTTTCCTCAACACAGCAGGTCTCTAAGTTCTGCTTCTTTGCTTAGCATATGCTGTTCTTTCTACCTGGAAGAGGCCCTTTCACTTTCCTATAATCTTTTCTTCTCTTTTCTCTTTTCTTTTTTTTTTTTTTTTTTTGAGTTGGGGTCTCACGCTGTTGCCCAGGCAGGAGTGTAGTGGCACAATCACAGCTCATTGCCTCACCCTCGGTCTCAGGTGATCCTCCTACCCCCGCCCCAAGTAGCTAGGACTACAGGTGCGTGCCGCCGCACTCAGCTAATTTAAAAATTTTTTTTCTAGAGACAGGGTCTAGCTATGCTCCCAGGCTGGTCTTGAACTTCTGAGCTCAAGCGATCCTCCTGCCTCCGTCTCCCAAAGTGCCAGATTACAGGCATGTGCCACCCTGCTTGGCCTCCCTACAACAATTTCTACCTGTCACAGAGTCAGTGCAATTGCTATATGCTTTCAGATCTCCTCCTGCACTACAGCTTTTGCTCCACCAAACCCTGTTATATTTTGATTGACCTCTTCTCTTTGGAGACAAGTCAAAGTCTTCCTCATAAATGCGCACTATCTGCATTCTCCCCTAAGAGACTGCACCAGCCTTTCCTAACATGGGCCCTTCACTTCCTGAAATATACCAGTGCAGGGCCTGGTGTACGGTAGGCCACACACAAATAATTTAATTGGTTGGATTGAATTCTACACGGTTCTGTAGTCCCAACTTGTGTAATAACTTTTTTCGCATCTCAATTTGGTTCTTATAGTGGAGCCAGTGTTTCTCAAACTTTAATGTTCATATAGCATTAAGAAAATCTTATTTAATTAGATTCCAGTTGAGCGGGTCTGGGATGAGACCCGAGATTCTGCTTTTCTAACAAACTCCCAGGTAATTTTGAAATAGCTGATCCTCAAACCATGCTTTGAGTAGCAAGGCAGAGGGTGATACTTAACAAACAGGTTTAGGGTTCTGGCAGCCCCTATCTCTGCCTAGTGATTTTCCTACAGTTGTATTTGCCACAATACTACTTTCTATTTCAAAAGTAGTGTAAGCCTGGACATGCTTCCCAAAGCTGAATGGAAGGTTTGGTTATTCTCTTGTTTTTCTCCTTCTTTTGCTGCCACGTGATCGAAACTGCAAGTTCTCCCTATTGTATTTTCCTCTGACCAGTTGCATTGCTTTTGTTATATATTCCTTCTTATTTTCCCATTATTTGGAGATTGTGGCAGTTCTCTGTTCTTACTTTGTACTCTGCTTTGATTTTTTTTTTTTTTTTTTTTTTTTTTTTTTTTTTTTTTTTTTTTTTTTTTGTTTTTTTTTTTTTTTTTTTTTTTTTTTTTTGTCTTGCTCTCTCTGGTTCTTGAAGTTGTCTTCAGGTGCCTTGGCTGACTCCCTGCCCCACCTGTTTTTCCTACTGCTTCCAACATTTTTCAGCAAAAGGAGCATGAATGGGAGGCAGAAGACTCAAGCTCTCATCTGCCTTACTGCTAGCGCGAGACAGGCAAAGCTGTTGCTTTCTGGACTCCTATGTCACTTGTAGATGGAGGTGTGGGTTACACAACTTCCTGAGTTTACTGTAGCACCGAGATGCCATGTGGGATCTTCACATGGAGCAGAAGGAGCAGGTTGAGGGGAGGAACCAAAAATCTCTGATGATGCTGGTGTTGGTATTTGTCCCCATCTGGCATTCCTGTTTCAGGTTCCTGTTTGAGATAAACAACTTGAACTTTCGTTGTTGTTCTAGCACTAATTGAAGACATATTCCTATTTCTTAAGAAAATGATTATTCTTTGTTTGTCCTCACCCTTGGTTTCAGTCTGTAATCACTACAAAAGCCTTGACAAAAATAGTGATGTTCTTAGCCTTCTCTAGGAACTGGCTTGATTTGTCAGTATTTTTAAAATCTCCCCTTTGCCAGCCTGAATGCAATAACTGGTCTATAAAGGAAGTCTAGTGTAGTGTTTGGGAACATACTATTGTTCTGAGTCCAACTGTGACTTAGTTACTCACTAGCTTTGAGAGCTTGGAGGGACTGGGGAGGAGTTATTTTACTTCTTTGGATCTCAATTGCTTTATCCATGAAATGAGTTGACTTGGTTGTGAAGAATAATGTCTGTGGAATCAGTGATAGAGTTTTATGCACACTCTGGTTGTTTGAGAAACAATTCTAGTTGACTATCCTGATAATCATACTACTGCAACTTACAGGCCCTGAATTGTTTAAGGGTCATTTTACACTAGCTGAGTTAATACTTTCCTCTCCCCCAGTTCAGCTTCATGATATCCAGCCCAGTATAATCGGCTTGAAAAGAAATTTATGAGCATATTTTTCCGAAGTCAGTGAAAAAATACAGAAGAAGGCATACATACCAACAAAAACCATCAACCTTTTGTTTTTGATCCATTTTGTGCCATAATCTCATAAATAGCAGAGACAGATTAAAATACATAAAAACGAATACAAAAGATGACCAAGCTTCCATGCCTACTTTATGAAAAATGACTCAGTATTTTAATAAAGACAATTTATTATCAACAAATAAAAACGATTGAAATTCATGGACCTAAGTGAGCATTTTATTTTGGAAATAAATATGAATGTACAAAGCATTTACATTTCTAAACTTATAATGGGAAATGGAATTTAAAAATAAAGAAGAAAAGTACACACTGAGAGATATTCTGCGCTATGCAGGCTAAAGCTCGTCAACTTTTTTTTTCTTTTTTTGGCTGAGATTATGAAATAGCCATTATGCTATTATGATATCATTATATCAGTAAAACGAAGATTAGATAAATGGACATCAACACTATTAACTGAGGGCCTGAATTCCTCTTTTTTTTCTGCACTCATCTGAAAATAAATAAAAGAGGTGCTCTATAATTCCAGTGGGCCTGGCAAAGGTACCCAGTTATGATGATCAGGGCTTGTTATGCTAATGTCCTTTGCATGCAAACGAACTGCAGATGAGGACTGTGTCCCATTTTTTTCTATTGGAATAAAAAGTTTCATTTCTGTATTATTTACTTTTGGATCAGCAATAGTATTTTTCAGTTAAATCTTCACTAACAGCCTAATGCTTTTTCCATACTATTATGCATCCTTTTTTATAACACAAGATGATATAATGAAATGTTTAAAAGTACTTTGAGCTACACTAAGAAAAGGTCCATTGTGAGAGACAATGCACTAATTCTTATAAATCTTTGCTTCAATATACTAGTGTTAAAATTGTGTAAAATTCTACAAAGAGCTGTGATTTTTGTTGTGTGTTTGTTAAAATGGTCAGTCTGATGAATAGTCTATTAAGTAAGTAATAGTCTAGAGACCTGGTCAGCTTATACTAGTTACAATCCAGGTTTCAGATTCTAATTCCTCTCAGGTTTAATAGATTGCTATTTCTGTGAAACATTAGGTAGGGATATGGAAATGACTACCATTCAGTCAAAGACAATCATTAAATCATTGTGTTTTAGAATTAAAAGTGATCTTTTTACAAAACCCTCACCAATACATGAGGAAAATGAGACCCTGAGAAATTAGGATATTGAACATTTGAGTCTGGGGAAATTAAACATTACAACAAGTAAGGGCAGAAAACATCTACTGGTATTAATTCTAGCATTTCAACTTCACATAGAAATTGTGTGGACCCTGTGATGTCCTTAAATTTGATATTTTGCAGATGGGAGCACATTTCCTTACAGACTTTGGGAGAGGTATTACCTTACATGTTATAAAAAATCTAACACTTAGTATAAGAGTATAAAGCACAGAACATCATTGCTTGCATACAAATAACACATACTTTGTATATAAACACAAGCATCTTGATTTTGTATACATGAAATATTTTTATTTAATTAAGTTGATTATTGCACATGTTCTGGAAATGCTGATGATTACATGGGTCTCATTCCCTGCCTGGGTTTCACTATGAAAGATGGAAAGCAGTGGGGTGGAGCCTGAAGATTGAGTTGGGCTCTGGAGTTAGACTTTGTGCATGCGAATTCCAGCTCTTCCACTTATTAGCTGTGTGAGTTTGACTAAGTTACTTAACCTCTCTGTGCCTTAGTTTCCCAAGTCTAAGAGACAATGAAAGAACTTTGCATGAGATTACTGTCAGATATGCATAACGCACTTCACAGGGTTTTTGGCACTCACAGTACTCCTAGAGGTAGCCATAATTGTACATTACATGGTTTAATTATTAATGGCAAATACCTCATAGGTACACTAATTTCTTTGCCAAGACAACTTTTACAACTCTGATTTTTGAGCCTTCAACTTGAAACTTACTTGGTATTTTTCAATAATACATCTTCTGTTTTCTTATCTACCTTAGCTTGTTTACTTTAAAAGAACAATGAGATGAAAGGGAGACTGGAGGTGTGGAATTGTAAGCACTGCAAGGACTCTTGAGCATTTGTAACCAAAGCACAAGTGGACTTTTACTAACAAAATATGTAATGTAGGTCTAGGACTTTAGGAAAGAACAAGTAGCTTACCACATATCTTCTGCATGAACGTACTTTCTGAACTTGGTACACACATGCAAATCTGGAATGCTTGGAGGTGACCTGAGTCAAGAGTGATCCAGGTATAGGAGCCAGCTTATGTAAACTGGGTCAGACTCATTTAAAGATGGTTTCTCAGGCACCTGAATTGTCACTGGGCAGTTACCTTTCCTGGGCTCCAAGGCATTTATTTTAACATCTGAGTTGGATTTTCTAAGCTGGAATTTAGAAAGGAAAATAATTGGTAAGAGAAAGATGTAATTGGTGAACTGTGTGCAGGATGACCAAAGAGTTTAAGTTGATGTATACCTCATTGCTACATGTATGATTCTTAATGGTCAGTCTCACTTCCATTGGAATAAACTCTTCAAGGCTCAGAATGTGGAAGGTAAGATCTTAGTTTTGTTCCTTTTTTGCAGAGTCTTCTCCTTCTGTCCTATGCTTGTGGTCACCAGGCTGGTGCCAGAAACATCTAGTGCAGTCATTCCTGTATGCATGTAAAAGAGTCCCTGGGAGTTTGCTAAAAATACAGATTCCCAGACTTCACCCTTGGAGCCTCTGATTCACAAGGTCTGAAGTGAACCCATTAATCCAAATATTTCATAAGTATCCCAGGTGATTGACAGACCACACTTGGAGATTGGCATTAGTTCTCAACTGGGGATGTGTATCAGAATTACTTCTTGTTCTTAGTAAAAGTTCGCCAAAATATGACAAGCTCAGTTCCCCTATGCTGCAAAGGACACCCCTTTCTTAAGTTGCCCTGAGAGTCACCCATCTGGATCCTGTCATGTGTGAATTCTGGAGAACCAGGCTGTGTTTTCTCACTGGCTGTACCCACAGGTTTTAGTCTACCACAGGTTTCCATGACAGAGTGAACCACTGGACACCTGCTGCGGTGTCCATGTGGACTCACTCATGTTATATGGATTCCAGGGCCCAACTGGACTATGCTACAAAACCTAAAAACCCAACACATTCTAAAAATAGTGGTGGGAGGTGAGGTCCTGAAGCCAGCATTTTTTTCTTGACTCCCCAGATGATAATTATGGCTGGATGGCATTTTCTAACCAGTGTTATATGGAGTTTTGCCTTTGCGTTCATGAATCACAGTTTCAGACAACCCCAGTGGTGTTTGTAACCTCATGAGGGCAGTGACCAGATGGCTAGTACAGAGACCACTGTGACTATTGAATGTCAGCAGTGGCTCTTCCCATGCATGTCTCCAGGCTTCTCCTTCTCTGCATCCTGGGAACAGCCATTTTTCCTGTCCTTGTGGTTTGATGGTGGGAAACAACAGGCTCCTTTCTGTATGGTCTCTTCCTCCCTGGCCTTTTCCACAGCTGCCAAGTGGAAACTGAGATGACCGTGCCAAATGTACAGATGTGATGGCGCACATTCAAACTGCTGCTGTCCTGGCAGAGACCCCTTCCAGCCTTTGCAAATCCTTGCACTCTTTCTTGCTTCGCTGTGTATTGCTTACATAAGCAAGGTTTAAATTTGTCGACAATTTCACAGGTTCTCAGATCTGTTGTCTTCCTCTTATTGCTTTGGAAAATGAACAGCATAATGTACTCTTGGCTGGCATGGGTCAAAAGCAACTTGATTTTTAGGAATATTTAATTCTTTAAATCATATTTCCGAATTTTCAAGAAATAACCAAGAATTGTAGCAAAAAAATTATTTTATGTATGTGTAACAATTCTTACGAGCCTTCAGGGTATGTATTCCAATAGATCTATTTAAAAATGCAAACTACAGAATTTCTTAAGTCGTTATATAATGTAATGGACAAAACTAACGGTAAAAGTGTTTAAGCATCATGTCATAAACAGCTCTAACTCTGATAATTGATTTTAAAATCTAGCAATAGTGTTCTATCTTGTTAAATAATACGTTGTTGTCTATTAAACCCAAGAGAGTGATTGAGCCGAAGGTGGCATGAGTGACCAGTTAGCATCTCCTCATTGTAGGGTCATGTGATGATTGAGCCTTACATTCTGCCTGGTTCAGCCCTCACAGATGTCAACTTATTTCTTCAGCTATGAGGAAAGGCACGATGGGAACGGAAGGGATTGGTGAAGGTGGGTGATTGACAAAAAGTTCTACCTACTCAGAAAATGATATAATCCAATAAAATTAAATGTGAGAGGGAATTATGCATACATGATATAGAAGACCTTAGTGATCTTCTCAAGTGGCAAATTACTGGTCACATGAAAGGTATATTTTTAACATTAAGGAAAAAACTTAAAAGGCAGCACCTGAACTGTTCCAGAGGGCTAATTATGCTGGTGATTTGAGGAACCCTCCACGGGACAGAGTTTTAATAGTCTGCAGGACTTGTGTTTAATTGGAAAGGACATACCACTCTAAGGGGCTCTGGACTAGCCCACTTCTTCTCTCTCGAGCCTTTTTATGACCATGCACTGAGATCATGATTTCAGCACTGGTTGAAACCACTCTGAACAGCCCACCATGATGAAAGATACAAACCAGAAGCTTTTGTGAGTCTTCTCCACCCCCATTCTGCTGTTTCTTAACTCCCTTGAGCAAGAGGATGGGCAAGGTTGTGCCTCCCCATCTGTTTCCAGATAAGAAGGTTTTGAACAGGCGTGATAGTTGCCTGCAAACTCTTGAGGGAATGGATGACATGTGGACAAGGGAGTAGATTCATTTTCTGAAGTTCCAGCAGGCGTGACCAGATTCAGTGGGTGGGATTATAGGGAGACAGATATCAACTCATTATGACAAAGAGCTTTCTAATGATTCAAACTGTCCAGTAATGATATGGCTGCCTTGAATTTCCATGCTCCCTTTAGCTGAAAGTATGCTGTGGGTGAGAGAATCAGCCACCAGAAACAGCATAGAAGGAATTCCTGCACTCAGTGAAGCCCCATTTGAGCAGGTTGCTATAATCTGCTTAACTTTTGGCATTATGTAAAAAATAATTTGAGGAGTAGGACTACAAAGGAGAGGGGTATGTAAGAAACAAGAAAGGGAAGGAAGTGTTTCTGAACGTATTAACAGATGCAAGAATGATTATTTCATCTTTTTTTCCTTATTTTTAAATTTTTTCCAGATTTTAAGCACATTTTATTATTATTATTATTATTATTATTATTTATTTGTTTATTTTTTTTTTGAGTTGGAGTCTCACTCTGTCGCCCAGACTGGAGTGCAGTAGCCTCTCCCGGCCACCGCAGCCTTGACCTGCTGGACTCCGGTGATCCTTCCG
>NW_007217295.1:17073-36259 GCF_000164805.1 Carlito syrichta
CAGGCAATCCACTCACCTCAGCCTCCCAAAGGCACGGGATTACAGGCTGAGCCACGGAGCGCGGCTACATTGTATTATTAAGCACCAAATATATGACATAACATTATCTCATTTAGCAGCCAAAAGGCATACATTCCAGTATATTCCCTCTTAACCAGAATTCTGCAATTGTTTTCTATCCTTCAAACAAGGGTCAAATTCTGTGATCATCTTTGGTGACTTCTTACAGCTTGTGCTACATTCTTGTCATACCTAAGCTAAATTTCTTACTAATCTTTCCATGTTGTCATGTTACTTTTTCCTAAGTTTCTTTTATGGTACTTACAATGTTAGATTACAATAATATGCTTGTAGTGATTTTTTTTCCACTAGACTGCAAGCTACTTGAGGGCAGACCCCTTGATTTATTTATCAGGTTAATGAATGTACATACAAGTGTCTGGCAAATAGGAAATGCTAATATTTATTGAAGGAATATTTGATTGTTCCTCCCAGCACACCCCTCCCTCAAAATAAATCCCGGGATGACTTTGATCCTCAAGGTAAGAAGCGAAAAAAAAACCATACAAAAAAACCCAGAATGTTATTTTTGTTCCTGATCCCACTTCCCCAATCCTGATCACATTCTAATTACCCATAACATTCATTCTATTTCATGGGAAGAAGGAAGGACCGTGAGGAGAATGAAGCCAAAAGATCTCCCCCAAATTAGAGAAAGGAAAACCATCTCTTATGCAACTCCGTTGTCTCACGACTACATGTGTTGCCTTTGGCAGCACTGGTGGTAGAATGAGGAGGAAAACATTCTGCTTCTAACTAGCTGTGTGGCCCAAAACTAGTCCTGTGACCACTTCACTGTTTCTTTCAAGATGATTTTTGAGGGTTCATTCAGTCTTCACTTCTGTAATTCATAACCTCTTTTCCCCTCAAAGGCCTCCTAAGGTCCTTCTCCTCTACATGCTGTTCGCCTGGATAACCAAGAAGCTACAATGATGTTGAAAAGAGAGGCAGTGTTGTGCTTAGAAACCTGTTTGGGAAATGACATTGGGATAAGACCGTGTTCCTTGTGAACTGACACATCTAAATTGAGTTCCTGCCATACGACCTTGGACAAATTATCAACATCTCTAAGCTGAAGATTCCTCTCTTGGAAAATGGGCATAATATTATATATCTCATAGGACTGTAAGGACTCAAAGGGACAACATATATGAAGCATTCTTCCTGTGCCAGAAACATAATGAGCCCTTGGCAAATAATAGCTGAAGTTATTTGGGAATAGTCCCCCTCTCTTTCTTCCTCTTTTCTCCAATCCCTGAAAGACAGCCATACGTGAGTTCTGAAGAAGTTTCCTTGGCATGGTTTTGGGGGTGCTTTTGAACAACATTTCTCCTTCATCTAGACTTAGTAGAGGACAGTCAAGGTCCCTTCCTGCTGAGGCATTCTTCTCTTAGATGTACAATGACTGAAAGAGCAGCCCATTTCACGGTGGTTGGGAATATATTAATTCTAACATTTGCATAGGAGACACAAATACTATTAAGTAGACACTGGAAATGGATGTGGGGTCTTATATCTTAATATTATATAATATATCACACCCAGATCAAGATTCCTTTATTTGAAAAGGCTTTGACAGAGCAATGGTGACACAGCAGCTCCCGAGCCTGACAATAAATAGACACCTTATAAAAATTTATGAAGTTCAGGTTGTAAAGAACAAACTGCACATACAGAATAGTAGCACTCTTATTAAAATAATTTCATCTTTAAGTCCATTGTCTCCATATCACCTATAATAGAAGCTCGTGCTTTGGCTAGACACCTCAACAGCCTGTAAACTTTTATATGGGTTTTTGGAAAGGGATGATAGTTTACGAGATATGATTTTCTCATCTCACCAAATTAGATTATTTGCAATAGCGTCCCTGGATGTAAAATTTCAGCTCTGAGTAAATCGGTACCTCTGAGATTCTGTGCAGCCTGCTGGCAGAGTTGAAATGGAACATAATAAATCTGCCCTGAGCCCATTTCTCTCCACACAGCTCCATAATTCATTCTCTGCTTGGGACCCATGACTGGTTTTTCACAGCGAGCCAGTCTGCAGTCAGACTAGGCCCTTTCGTGTACTGTACCTCCCCGTTGGTCCAGACCTCGCCTCTTGGCATGCTCGGCTCCTCTCAGGATTCTTTCTAGAGATTTGGACCCTGGATCCAAGTTGTTCATGAGCTTATGGCAAACAGTTACTCTAGTTACAGGGTGGCCTATTTGTTGAAGTAGACTCTTAAAAAAAAAGATTTTCTGTGTAAAATGGATTAAAACAGATAACAACTTTCTGAAGCACATCTGTAGGCCCAGCAGGTATTTCCATTATTTTTTCCTGAGTCTCCTCTGAGAAGACAGAGAAGGGGTTCTTTATTCCAGTACCTTCCACTTCATCCACGAGGAATGATTCTCTGTTTTTCCTATGGCTTCTCCTTCTCTGGTTCAGTGTTGCTTTAGTCCAATGACACTACCACTGCAATAAAACCAAGAGTGGCTGCAAGGAACTTGGGGGAAAAATACAGAGTTAGGAAGACTTCCTTCAAGGTGGAGTAGAGACTAAACTGGGAATTAAATACATGCTCTCTGGCCTTGTTTCTGTCATTCATTATTTTTGTGAGATTGGGCGAAAAATGTATTTTTACTGGCCCTCAATTTTGACATGTGAAAAGTAAGCAGGTAGGAATAGGCAAATTTTAAGAAAAACTTCTATAACTTATAAACTATATAGATAGAAAATTGACCTTTTTGCCTCCTGAGGATTTAATTCAATAATTAGTTATTTTGAGAATAAGCTGGTGGTATCTGGGGCTTTAGAAGAAGAGGTGTCAAGAGGGGTTTGCTGCCCTGCAGAGTATAGTCTGTGGACCACTCAGAAAGAATTTTGTGTAGAAGGTTATCAGCTGCTGACTGGACAGAGGGCAAGTGCCTAGAGCAGAAGTTTGATGAAGAATTTAAGAATGGAATGCTTGGTGGGACAAGGAGCAAAGGCATCCAATTTGTCAGTTTTAGAAGAAGAGTATCTTTGTGTTTTTCGGTGATTTTAAACTCCATTAATTAAGTTGCTTGTTAAAATTTCTTTTGTAGAATGCTAAAACTATTTTTAATAACTTTTTATAAAATAGGTTTTTTTTTCATTTTGTTTTGCTTTTTAAAGAATTCTTTATTAAGTCACATGAAACTCTGTGAATTTGGTAAGAAGCCTCTATTTCTTGCCTAGTTTTATAAAGAAAGAAGATGAAACAATGAGAAGTGATATAATCTGCTAACAGTGGCACAGCTCAGTGGTGACAGAGCAGGACTGGTGTCTGTGGGGAGCAAGTTAGACTACTAGCTGCTCAAAGGGGATCCAGGAACTAGCAGTGTCAGTGTCACTTGGAAGCTTTTTAGAAACGCAGAATCTCAGGTCTCACCTCAGAGCTATGGCATCAGTATCTCCACTTTAAACCTGCAGTTGTCTTGTTTGCACATTAAAGTCTGAGAAGTACGGTAATCTCGTGGAGACTCGTGCATTCACTTAAGGTTCTCTGTTTCATGCTTTGGACACAGGGTCAGGTCCTCTGGGTTTACTGAAAGGCCAGTCTATAGCAAGAAAATGCACCTGTGGTGTCTCAGAAGCGTTTCCAGGACATTGTGCATGAAACAAAACAGAGAGTTTTTTGTTGTTGTTGTTTGTTTTTGGTTTTTCCTCCATGCAGGTAGAGGGGTTATTTAGAACCACACAGCAGAATATGGAAGGCTTGTCTCATTCAAAGGCCTTATAAGTTAGCTCCTGGGAAAACCCCCTTCTAATATCACCACCTAATATCAGCAAATTGCCATTTGAAAACAAGCAAATGTAACAGGACAAGCAGGCAACATACCTGATTAGACATCTGAGTGATTGGAACAATTAAATCTTGCACCTTGTGTCTCAAATGACTTCAGAGGCTAAGGCTATTAAAACACATTTTGTTGGTTGTTGGTTCCAAATTCTGAAAACAGCCATTCTAGATGTTTTACAAGACTATGGCTTTGAAATATAAACATAAAAGTAACTGAATAGCACCAAATTTGGGACATAAAAATGCTCTAATTACTATTTTGGTAGTCAGTAAGTCATCAGCTTTTCCAAGGAGATGACTTTCTTTAGTCAACCAAAACCATGTATTTAGTCACTTCCACGTGTATTTAGTCACTTCCAAGTATTCCAGAGGAGAGAGTGTAGCCTAAGAAGAGAACTCCGGAAATGTTCTCTTTATCTTTCATCATTTTGCAGAAGAACAAATTGGCTTCGAATAAGTCCTGCCAGCCCCATGACGTGACAACTCTTAAGTGTCAAGATCCCGAGGGGACAGACAATAGTGACCCTTTGTGCTATAAGGTATCCAAGACCTCCTTAAACATACCTTGAATTCTGGGGAACCCGATATCAATTTGTACATGTGGGACAGTGGATGATTCAGTTTTTGCATTCCTTAGAAGGTTTCTAGGATCCCCCAAATGGTGAAACTCTTGCCAGTTTCCTGTTGTAACCATCTGAAAGGGTCATTTGTGCACATGTTGCTTTGCACATACAAACTCAGAAAATTGGAACAAGGGCTGTACATCTTTACAAATGTGGTTTGAAAAATATGATGCATTTGATCCATATATTTCTTTTATATGAGAGACAGATATGACGTGCCCTTTGGATGATGACTTTATCTTTGATCCTTGTCCCCATCAATTTTAGTAGCACTTGCTCTCAGACTTACAAGTAGAATGACATTTTTGTTCTGGCTGAGTACCCTGTGTTGAACTGCCTTCACTAACCACAGCCCATCTACTGTCGAGATTTTTCATCTCTTTAGGATGGCGTGATAGTACACCACATGGTTCTTTTTTTTTTTTCTCCTACCTGTTTTATATTCCCTCACCCGTCTTTAATTGTACCCAGTTAGATCACATGACTCATCAAAGAATTGAACTAAGACAAGGCTGATTATTTCAGCAAATCTATGTCAATAATTTGCTGTCAGAGCATAGTATCTACAAGAGAAAAATATTCTATAATAGTCATCCTAATTTATTCTCTTGAGTATCTTAGAGAATTACCACCTTTGGGGGTATTAGAGTTGTTTCTGGATGGAGATAATCAATTGTACTTGAGATCATCAGTCTTGTGTAGTGTTTGAGTAGTGAGCATTATTCTCCTGACATGGGGTGAAAGGAATATCCCAGGTATATGGATATTGTACATGTCACCAAGACAAGGTTACAAAGAAAGACAATGGAATGTCTTGAGCATGGCTCTTCAAGTTTGATAGTTTGTAGATATTATCACTCATGTGTTATAATTTTGCCATGCTATTTATGTTTGGAAGACCCTTCATTATTGGACTTTTATTTAAGTTCTCTTTTTTGGAGTCAGAGTCTCACTGTCACCCAGACTGGAGTGTAGTGGCATGATCATGGCTCACCACAGATTTGAACTCCTGGGCTCCAGCAATCCTCCCACTTCACTTCACCATCCTGATTAGCTGGGACTACAGGTGTATGCCACCATGACCAGCTAATTTTTAAAAAATTTTTTAGAGAGACAAAGTTTCAGTATATTGCCCAAGCTGGTCTTGAATGCCTGGGCTCAAGCAGTCGTCCTGCCCCAGCCTCCCAAAGTGCTGGGCTTACAGGTATGAGCCATCATGCAGGGCCTGGATTTTTATTTAAGTTCTGAGAGTGATAGAACTTATGATTAATAGTGTTGCCTTTTTTTTCTTAGGCCACAGTTAAACATCCTGCATGCTTTAACATGCCTGGAAAGTCATATTGATTCTTGGTCCTCTCTTTCCTGACCTTTTTGCAGTATTGATGAGCCGAATGGTTTGATTTTCTTTTGCAAATAATTCTTTTGACTGAATGATTGTGATGTTTTCACTTTGGTTTCCTCCCTTTTCTTCCTTCCTTCTTTTTCTTTACTTTTAAATCTTGTTGATATAGAAATAACAACAATAGCAACCAGAGGCCATGGATGCTTGACTGTGTGTGGTGGTGTTTTAAGCTCTTAACATATGTAATTTAATAACAAGATAGGCACTATCATAATCCCCATTTTTAAATTTTATTTTTAAATTTTATTTTATGTTAAAGATGTGGGATACAATTAAGGATTAGATATGCAAGTGGTCATCATACAGGTAAAGCTTGGACCTTCCTTTGGTTCCCACTTTGCCTGGTTTGATATCAGGTACCCTTATTAATGCTATGTGTACCCTTACCTCCCCTGGTAGTTTCCTACTTCTGCCAATTCCTTTCCTATAGTATTATGGTAAAGGTTCAGGGTCCGCTTATAAGTGAGAACATGGGGTACTCAGTTCTTTGTTTCTGTGATAGATCACTGAGTATGATAGACTCTAAATCCATCCAAGTTGCTGCAAAGTCCATCATTTTATTCTTCTTTATGGCTGCTGAATATTCCATTGTATATATGTACATTTTTTTTGTTGTTCAGTCCAGTCTCGATGGGTAGCATGGTTGATTTCATGTTTTTGAGATTGTAAATAGTGCTGCAATAAGCATGCATGGGCAGGTATCTTTCTTGTAGAGTGAGTTAAGCTCCTTTGGGTATATTCCCAGAAGAGGGATGGCTGAGTTGTATGTAAGGACAATTTCTAGTTTTTTTAAGAATTGCCACACTGTTTTCCATAGAGGTTGAACTGGTTTGCATTCCCATCTACAGCATAGAAGCATTCCCTTTACTCTGCATTCTCACCGGCGTCTGTTGGTTTTTGTTTTATTAATGATGGCCATTCTTACTGGGATTAGGTGGTATCTCAATGTGGTTTTGATTTGTATTTTTCTGATCATAAACCTCATTTTATAGATGATGAAACTGATGCTTAGAAAGTTGAGAAATCTTTCAAGTCGTAAGATTATAGTGACTGACAGAGTATGGTCTTGAGCCAAGGCTTCACTGACTCTAGAACCAACCTTTATCATTAAAATCATAATGCAAATGCAGAAAGGAAATTTACAAATCATCCAGTTCAAACTATTCTTTTGACAGATGAATATATAGGTCAAGAGATGTTAAATTTCTTACCCAAGGTCATACAACTAGGAAATGGAAGAGGCTGTTTCAATTGATGTACATTTTCAAGCTGCGCTTTCTGTTCCACCTAATTGACAAATGTGGATCAGGGATTATCTCTGGACCAATTTCTTATAACAAGGAATGTGGACTCATTGTACAGAATTGTTCAAAATGGCTTGCTATAGCCTAAGAGGAATTTTTGGAGCTGGGTAGATACTACAAAAGCTTTTCATTGAATGGGGTTGTCATTTCCCAAGACCAGAGACCAGTTCTAGCCAGACCCCTGCAAAGCCAGGGAGCAAATCCCTCTTAGGGAATTTTCCATGTTTCTAGAATTCTTTGTCCCTCAACGTAGATCAAATTCAGGCTGAAACCAGCCTGACTTTGTTGCTCTTTACTCAGTCCACTCTTCAGGCCCTCTATGTTGAAGGTAGATTAGATTGAGTTTGACAGATGGAAAACCAGCAGCCATCCTGAGACCGGCTGCCAAATTGGACAGAGGAAGAGGTGATCTGATGGGCTGTGGCACTGAACTGAAAGGGCACAGATATCAATGCATGGATGAAGACGATGAATGGTGACCTTCCTGGGGAAATAGCACTAAATTTTCCATCACTGAATGAAATATGGTAAAGGTTTGGAAAAGGGAGAGGCAGTTACTGTGCAAGGTACTGCTTGCTGATATATACCTAAATCACAGGTGTATGGATAACATAGAACTCAGATAATATTTAATTTGCACAACAGTGCATCTACATAGATGTATGTCTCAATTGGACTTTTAGAAATACTACGTTTTTCTGATTATAAAATTAATCACTTATTCAAGAAAAGTTCAAAGAAAGATGTTGTGATTCACAGAGATATGTATGCAAGTGGAAGGCTGATTTGCTGCTTTTACTCTAGATGTGCACTTCCTTTTCCTTTCCTAGTAGGTAGTCAAGCCCCCTGTGTTCCCTTTGCCTAAGGAAGAGTTGTATCCAAGAGAGGAAACAGAAGTTGCCTCTTCTGGAAGAGAGATGGCTTTGGTGTGCTAGAGGCCTCTTTAGGAGATTCTATCCTGAAAGTAAGAGCAGCAGGGACCTTTGGAGGGGTAATCAGGAAGATATGAAAGAACTGAAAGAGAGAGGTTGACTTCCTAAGGTTCATGGATCCAGTGGTCTGCTTCTTTGGAGCACCCCAGGCTGTGGGTGTGGGGTGACACTCCTAGGAAGGCTATAACACACCTGGCTTTGGCAAAGCATCTTACATCACCCAAAGCAGGCCTCCACAACACCAAAGTCTGGAGAGGCCTTCAGTCCATCGGTTTTCTTTTTAAAATGCAAATTGAAGCATAATTCCCAGTAGAAGATCCCTCCAGTGACTTCCTATCTGTAGGAGACGGAGAAGGGTATCCCAAGATGAAATAGCATGTGCAAAACTACGAAGCTAACAGCATATGTACTCTGTGCCAGTGACTCTTCATCTGGGCCACAGGGTCTATGTTGATGAATAGCTGGAGGGAGGGGCCGCGACTGCTTATAGTGGCCTTGACTGCCATCTGGTGGGATCTCCGTGGGCCAATGGCTTTCAGATATTTTTTAGGAGCATATATAACTTTTCAAATAAAATCGTACGTGGAAATCCAATATATGGAACAGAAAATAGTGAAGAAGCCATTAGGGACTCTCTTGCCATGACCTCCTCATATACCCTGAGTTCCTGAAGCTTCTCTGTGACACAATGGATTTGGATAATGGTGAACTCAGATTTTAGATTTGAGATTTTCTAAGATGATGTGGCATGCAGATACAATAAGGAATACTGACTAGAAATTTTAGACTGGATGCAAAGAGGCCAATGTAATGAAAAGAAATTTTGGAACATAAAATAGTTATATAAAAATAACTTTATTTTTCTATGAGTTTCAATTTCATAAAATATTGTGAACCTCATTTGATTTGATGGTAAGAAGTTTACTTATCATTCAGGGTCACATTCTCCTTCTCTGACTTGGATCTAATCCCAGGGTGTTGGTATACATAGTAAAAGTCACCACTTACTGAAAACTTAATTATTTAAAGAGCAGGCACTTTACAAAATTTAACTCATTGAATTACCATAGTAACCCTATATGGTATGAACTGTTCTCATCACCATCTTGCAGTTATGAGGAAGCTGAGACCTATAAAGTTGAGTAATTTCTGGGATTTAAATTCAGGCAGCCTGACTTCCAGTATGCTCCAGTGTCTGGGTTCTTAACCACTCAGCTGCAGTGTGGAGGCATCTGTGGGAGTGTATCACTTTTTCTGTCAGAATGGTCCATCCTCTCTGGCATCCATTGCTGTTGAAGTGTTTTTTTTGTTTGTTTTTTTTTTTCCAAATCCCATCTGGTTCTAGGACATCATCCATGTAGGTTGCTGTGGGTCACTCAGAATGATTCATTCAGCTACTCACAAACTACATTACAACAGGAAGAAACTCTTTGAGGTTCTCTAGGATTCTATCTACCTAGACCAGTGGTTCCCAACAGAGATTTTGTACTCAGGGGACATTTTCAATATCTAGAAACATATTTAGTTGTTACAGCTGGGGATGGGGAGTCATGGCAGGCATCTGGAGAGTAGAGGCCAGGGATGGGGCTAAACATCTTACAATACACACGACAGCCCCCACAGCAAAACATTATCCAGACCATAATGTCAATAGTGCCGAGGTTGAGAACATCCTATACAGATATGAAATTATATTTCAGCAATTTTATTTACAAAAGCTTGCTTTCTTTCCAGAGCTCTGTCTTGCCAGGAAGGCACTGATTCCCTTTGTCCTTAGATCCCATCAAACCATCTGAGGTTTCAGATTCCTTTCCCTCCATCAGGGCTTAGAGCATTGCTGGTGAGTGGTCTGGGACCTGGGTCCTCTATTTGGATACCCTCTTGAAACTCTACACTTAGTCTCTGACTATTTTTCCTTTCTTTCTTTCATCTAGTCTGAGTATAGGAAGCTTTGCTCTTACTGACCATATTTTCTAAATCTTTTGCCCATGAATTATTGTTTCCCTAATCCTTTGAAACCCAAACTGCAAGAATGGATTACCTTTTTCTCTGCTTTATGCTATGTAATCCCTTTCCTGGGGGCAATAAATACAGAAAGCAGACTGAATGAAGTTTTACAGAATTGCAGGGAAAAGCTTTATTTGTCCATGTCAGCATTTTGCAATCTATATTCTAAGGACCACTGTCTCTGGCGATGTTAGTAGGTTTTCTATGAAAAGAGAAACTGCTGCATGTGGCCCTCTAGGAATCCCCAAGTTGTATAAGATTTCTTAAAAGCTCAGAAAAGCAAACTATTCAAATTTGTTTATCCCAGGACTTTCTAACAGTATTTGACCAAAAAACCTTCCTTTTTAAACTGGAATCCCCAAGAACAGTTTGTGCATAGTTTGGGAAATGTTATTCTACGTGATAAATGTGGCCTTTATCAAAGCACTGGCAGAGAGAAAAGAACAGGTCCTCGAGATATTAAAAGTTAGACTCAATAGTACTTGATGAATGATTGGTTATAGGAGGTAAGGAAGCAAAAGAAATCAATGGGAAAATATAGAAACTTCAAAATTGAAGGAACAAATTTTGTATCATTACTTATATGTCACGAAGTATTATACACCGGGGATTTTAAACAGCATAAACCATCACATGACAATACTGAATTGATCATGTGGATTATTGTACTGGCTCTCTAAATGGTCTCCTAGCTTTCAGTCACTTCCTCATCTAATCTCAACTCCACAAAGCCACCAAAAAAATCTTTTTAAACAAAGACGCTATCATGACATTGCTCTTATCAGAGAACCTTGATGGCTCCATTTTGCACAGACAGTCCAAACTCCTTTGCAGAGTGTTCTGAGGCCCTTGTCAAAATCTTCCTGAATATGGATATATATAACCTGGTGTGGCAAGAAATGAGTGGCTCTTACTCAGCAAGGTCTTGCTGTGCACTGTTGGTGCTTATATGGCTTTTAGGGACTCTGAGGAACGAGGCAGGTTGTGCTGGGGGATTGTGCATCTGTTCCTGCCCTGTGTGAGCACATTGATTCTGTGTGCTTTATAAATATATCTGTAGTGTGACCTAATCGTGGAATAAGAGAGTGTGGTTGGTCTCTGCCTATGTGGGGATCTTCCGTTTGCCCTTCTAGATCCACTGTCACCCTTGTCTACTCTGTTCTGTGCTCTGGGAAGCTGACTTCTTTGTACTCCCTTGCCCTCTGTCTTAGGTTGGGTTGGGTTAATGGGAAATGTCGGCAGGAGATGGAGGGAGGGAGGAGATTAAGATCAGAGTGTTTATTCTCTAGTTCCCTCCCTGGAAGGGCACTGCAGGCTGGCTGTGTCCTATGAAGGCCTCTGCTGCTCCCCAGGTGGCCTCTCCCACTGTCTTTCCTCCTCTCCAGGTTCCAGAAACTGCTGTCTCCTCTTTTTCCCTTGGGCCTAGAGGGTGGTAACACCAGCCTCTCTGCAACTCCTGGTTCCCGCAGTATCCTTGTGGGTCCTCTAGGCTCTGAATGTATGCATGTAGATAGTGCTTTAAAAGCAAACCTTCTTGCAATGAATGTTGTACTTCCTTCTCATTGGGACCCTAACTGATACAGTTATCCAGCTGAAACACAGATTTTGGAGTGTCTGTAATGGCAAAGATTTAAATGATAAAGGATTGGACTAAATGGAAACAGTTATCACAAAATGCCAATTTTTTGTGTATTACCTCGTATTATTTCAAGTACCATACAATTATAAAATGAAATATTAAGTTTACAAGTAACTTTGAAGAGGATGGTATTCATTTTCTAGTCCAAAAAGGTCATTTTTTTTGTGTGTGTGTGATCCATTGACTGGAAAATTTTCTAATTCATTGACTAACGAAAATGAATGGAAGAGAGCTCTGTGCTGATATAAGTGGTGGGGAAGACTCCATCTGCAGAGTTCTCTCCGATAAGGTCCCCAGGGTTAGGAATGTCAGGAGGTTTTTTGGAGTGCAGAAACCCAGGAATCATTGGATGGCTCAGTGGCTACAGTGAGTCTTCAATGAACGGCGACTGAACTTTCAAGGATAAGTTAGAGGCTGTGAGCTGACTATAGCTAAACAATTCTCTTTTGGAGCCAGGTGTGAACTTCTTTAGAAGAATTCTCCAGAAAGAATCCAAGTAGGAATACCAATTCTAGATATTTTTCCTTCTTTAGACGGTTTCTAGTATTGTGTTATTTGAACTAGGACCACATATAGCACTGAAGATAAAAAAAACACACTTTTGCAAGGAGCAGCAAAATGTTTTGTTTTGTTTTTTTTTTTGGTTTTGCTTATAGTAATAACTGATTTTTGGCTCTTAGTCTGTTATTGGTTCATATTTTTATCTATTTATTTATTTATTTTTAAATCATATTTTATTTTATTTTAAAGATGTGAGGTACAATTCAGGATGAGGTATACAAGTGGTCATTGTACAGGTAAAGTTTGGGCCTTCCTTTGGTCCCCACTTTGCCTAGTTTGAGTCATACCAGTTTTTAAATAATACATATTTTTTATTTTAAAGTTGTGGGGTACAGTTAAGGGTTCAGTATACAAATATTCATTGTGAAGATACCCTTGTTGATGAGGTGTACCTGGTTCATATTTTTAAAGTAAAACTTATATTTTGAATGTAGTTTTACATAATTTAATCTCACTTTTCATGATTGTAGCCATAAAAAAAATTCAAATTACTGATTCTTTTTCAGAGAAAAGTGAATAGTGCTCAAATAGGACAGACTAGGGAGATCATGAAGCTTCCAGTATTCTCGTTAGCTATTTTTTGCTTATAGATCTAGCCATATAGATATTTATATATCTATCTATATATAGCTTTACATCCCATAGAAGCATGTGCTTTCCTTTGCCTGAGGAATCTTGTTTTGGAAATGGCAACATAACAGGCATTTCCTCTGGAGTTGTGGAGGGGAAGGAGCCCTATATATTATAAGAACAATATTGAGGTGAGATGAAGCAAAGGATAATAACAACACTTTCCATTTGATTACGAGTGAGGCACTCCTGGTACATGAAGATTGTGATGTGGAGGGAAAAAGGACAGATCTACCATATAAGCAGGATTTGCTGTGCAATTTTTCTTGTTTTGTACATACTAAAGAACTAGTGCTGTAATCAGTGGTTTGTGCTCAGGACATATGATTAGGAAAGACCCAGGTAATCTTTTGGATATATTGTTCTCAATCTGTGATTTTATTTTAGCCTCTCATAGTTGCTTGATCACAGAGAGAAATGTGCACCATTTTATTTGAATAAAGGATTTAAAAACAGGCATGGCATTGGAAACTTAATCTGTGTAACTCAATAATTCTTAATTTGTTCACCTCTGTATTCCTGAGAGAGAGATTTTTTTTTTTTTTAACGTTAGAACTTGAATAGGAAATACTGGTGATTTATATTTTTAAAGAATTTAATAGTTAAATTATAGGTGTATTTTATGCTTAAAATTTTAGTTTCTTTTAGCTATGATTCTGAAGCAGTATTTTTTTTTTTGAGTTGGAGTTTCACTCTGTCGCCCAGACTGGAGTGCAATGGCACCCTCCCGGCCACCACAGCCTTGACCTGCTGGTCCCTGGCGATCCTTCCATCTCAGCCTTCCAAGTAACTGGAACTACAGGCGCACGCTACCATGCCCGTCTGATTTTTTTGTTTTTTTGTAGAGATGAGATCTGGCCAAGTTGACCAGGCAGGTCTAGAACCCGCGGGTTCAGGCAGTCCACTCACCTCAGCCTCCCAAAGCGCGGGTTTACAGGCTGAGCCACTGAGCCGGGTCTGAAGCAGTATTAAAGGTGATAAAATTCCAATTGTAGTGCAACAACTCTGAAACTGCGCCTTATTCTTTTGGTTATTAAATTATAATAAAAAGTTATTACCTTTCTTCTTTTAAATAATCTAACTTAATATTTGTATCTAACTGTTCTGTTTTCTCTGTGTTAAGTTACAAACTTTATTTTATAATTATAAAGAGCTGTCAAAGGAAAATTGTCTTAATAGTTACTATTGTGTCTAAATATGATAGTTTTTTTTAAAAACATGAAAGCTCTTTGTAAAGAGTGCAAATATAAAATGCGTAAACTTGAATACCCTCAAAATACCTTTCAGATGAAGCAGTATATTTGGAGGAGGGAAACCACAGTGAGTCAGCTGTTTCCTCAGGCTTCACCTTCCAAACAGTTGCTGACTTGTTTAGTGACCTTGGCCATCTTGGTCCGACTCTGTTTTAGTTCTTCCTCTTGACAAGTGAATTTCTTTTTACTCACCTGCTTTCCTTGCATGTACTTTCGAAGAAAGATGCTTTATAAATACCAATTAACAAGAATACTTTCTATCTCAGGAGTTAATTTCAATATGAAATGACAATGCAGTTTATTGATATTTCTTTTGAATTTGTAATCCTTAATTCCTCCAAACAAACAAAACAAACAAGCAAAACCAAAATAGATTTCAATGAAGTATGCTAGGATACATGACTGAAAGTTCATTACCAAAGAAGTATTATAGTCCATATAATATAATTCCATATAGATTCTTTTAAATAGGAAAATTTGGCTTAGCAAGTTGGCAACTTGAGAATCCTTGCTTTATTAGTTAGCAAGTAATTCTGGGTTTTTAATCACATTTTATTGTCAATCTCAGTTTTTGGGTGCCTAGGAATTCAAACTTATATGCTCAGCTGACCCTTTAATTAGCTCTCATTCTGTCTTACATGATTTATAGCCTGGTGGCTCGCATGTAAAAATGATATATGATTTAATGAACTGGAAAGGCAGACTAGGTTCCCACCTCTGATTGTTTAATGCTTCCTCTGGCTGGTGGCTGGAGCTCAAAGCAAAAAAAGCAGCAATTAGATCCCCTCACTCATTCATTGTTACAAGGACAGAAAAGTCCAGTTTGCTGTGATTTGTGATTATTTGCAAATAAACTTTGTTTCATTAGAAAACACAAGAACATTGATTCAGGTGTCTTGAAATAGTCTTTTTAAAGAAATATGAGAGGCTATTGAGTCAGATTCTCTTATTTTGCATTTCTATTTTATTGCTCTAAATGCAAATATTGCAGGGAAAGTAATTAAGAGTTTAATCTGTAGGGTTTGGCAGTGTTTTACTGTATATAGAGGGAAAAGAGATAAAGCAAAAGTTGCAAATTGTTACCAACTGTTGAAACTACATGAGAGGTTGAAGCAATTTTTCCAGCTATTTGTAATTTTTCAAAAATTAAAATTAAAAAAAAAAAAAGGTTGGGCAGGGGAGGATGGGAACCCTTGAGGTTATGGGATGCATTTATATGTTTTGGCCTTACAACTTATTACTACATAGTATTCCGTTGGGGCCTAGACCTAATGAAGTCTATAGGTGTTTGTGGAGTACATTAGGCACTGATCGAGGAATGAGGTTGCAACAGTGGACAAGAGCGGCGAGGTCCCTTCATCTGAGAATCAGTGACAAATAATGAATAGATGCATAAACGGGACTCTTTCTGACTGTGCCATGTGGTGAGCAGAAGAATAGCATATGACTCTGACTATTTTAGAGACCTCAGATGAGTAGAATCATGCATTGTCTTACTGTGCCTGACTTATTTCACTTAGCATTATGCTCTCACGGTTCATCTATATGGTTACCTGTTGCAGAGTGTCCTCCTTTTTAAGGCCAAATAGTATTTCATTCTATGTAATACCACACGTTGATCCATTCACCGATAGTCAACAGTAATGTATTATACACTTAAAAAGGTGTTAAAGGGATAGATCTCATTTAAAGTGTTCTTACCACAGTTATAATTTTTAAAAAGAACAACTTTAAACAAGGTGCTCAGAAACAATGTGCCAGGAGTGAGGGGCTACTGTGGAGCCTGGAGCCAAGGGATGATTCCTGGCAGTACCCACATGACATGGCAGGTCTGGAGACAGAGCTTCCCAAGGACAGGGCATAGAGGACACCAGTCCAAGGAGGAACAAGCCTGGCAGACGTGTTATGAGGAGTAGCACTTGGGGGTGAGAGAGGTGGGAACAGTGCAGGACTCAGGGCCACAGTAAGGGAGTATCAGCCGGGGTCACATTCCTAAGACGTTTGTCATGATTCTCCCGGCTGCTCTGCTCTAGCAACATCCCGAAGGATCTGTGATGCATATGTTTAGTTTATGTGCACTTTGTTAGGTCTAGGCCCCAACTGAATACTGTGTAGTAACAAGCTGTGGGGCCAAAATTTATAAAAGGATCACATAACCTCAAGGGTTCCCATCCTCCCCGCCCAACTTTTTATTTTGAAAAATTACAAAGATGGAAAAGTTGTTTCAATCCCTCAGGCAGTATCAGCAATTGGTAACAATTTGCCACTTTGCATCATCTCTTTTCTCTCAGTATACACGTTTTGTTTTGTTTTCTTTTGCGAAAGTATTTCAAAGTTAGTTGCAGAGCTCATGACATTTTACCCTTAAATACTTCAACATGTAGCTGATCATAGCCAGGAAATGTAACAATATAATACTTTTATCTACTATCCAGCCTGTATTTAAATCTCCCAGATTATCCCAGTCATGTCTTTTACAGCTGAGTTTTTGATTGTCCCATTTTTTTAGACTTCTCTAATTCAGAATAGTTACCCATATGATATTGACATTTTTGAAAAGACAAGGCAGTTGTGTTGCAGGATCTCTCTCAATCCAAATGTCTGATGTTTCCTCATGATTAGATTTTGGTTAAATATATTTGGCAGCCATGCTCCATACGTGATGTTATATGTCCATTGTAGTGTATAATATCAGGTGGCTCATGATGTTAGTTTATTTTAACATTAATAATATTAAACTTGATTACTTCGTAAAGGTGTATCTGCCAAGTTTCTCCATTGTAAGGGTATCTTTTCCCCTTTGTGATCAATAAATAATCTGTGGGAAGTACTGTGAGACTCTGAATATCTTGTTTCCTAATAGCCTTTCACTTAATGATGTTAGCATCCACAGATGCATCTTTCCAGAACAAGTTATTACTACGGTGGTTGTAGAAATGATGAGTCTCCATTTCTCTTGTTCCTTCTGCACCCATTAGTTGACTTAATTTTGTAAAGAAAAACATTTTTCCCCTCTTCCCTTTTAAAATGACAATATGGGCTCAATAATTTTTAAAAAATTCATTATGATAGCATCCATTCCTGTCATTATACATTCTGATGCTGCAGTTTTCCCAAATTTGACTAATAAGAGTCCCTTCGTGCTGACATTTTTAATCAGTTACTTAGAACATCATTTTTTTGATTTGTTTTTTTCTTTTTCTAGCATAGAAGGAGGTCTAGGCTCACTTTGTACTTTTCCTGCTCCAAACCAAGAATCAGTGATTTCTCCAAAATGTCCTGGTTTCTTGTAATCGGGAATGGCATTTATAAACTGATATCTGGGGACCAGGTGCGTTTATTACCACAGGGATATTATTGCTTCCAAAATGGGGTATCACTGCTTCTATAACTGTTCAGCAAACACACACACACACACACACACACACACACACACACACACACACACACACACACATATCCTGTAGGCAGGATCATGAGTTCTTACATGATACCTCTAATTTTAACTCAACAGCACAGCATTCTTTTTCTCTCTTCATTCTGTAACTATATCTCCTTCCACAGAGAGAGCCTTGATTCCAACAACATGAATATATTAATATTTACTTGTTTGTGACTATGATAATCCTCTCCCCAGTATTAGAATGCTACATCACTCATTACATTCAGTATCTCATTGTGGTTCTTTTTGCCCTTAGAATATATTTATTTGGGGATGTAAAGTCATATACTGTGTTCAAAAGTTACCTGCATTCTTTTTCTATTCTCTTCGGTGTTCTTATGTTATTTATTTGCTGTACAATTAGGTTTATTTGTTTGTTTGAATTCAATTTTAATTTCTCCCATCTTTTCTTATTTCAGTTTAACTTTTTAATATGTAAAACATTAACATAGTTCAAAAGTCAAAACTATATAAAAAGGCATATTCAGTTCTGCCAAATTTAAAAAAATCTTTTTTAGCTTTGAACTCTAATAAGACAACAGGGTATGTACTAACCATCAATAAATAGGGAAGCTTTATCAAAACAGGTATTCTTAGATTTGTAGAACTCTAAGGGTCATGCAAATAATGATTCTTGTTCTGATTCTGCATTATTACTTTCCTCCTTGTTTGTAAATCTTTACAATTTATATCTGAAAGTTTTATACTAATTTTTAGCAGGATAGTGTGTGTGTGTGTGTGTGTGTGTGTGTGTGTGTGTGTGTGTGTGTGTGTGTTTCATGGTCTTTTCAGGCAGACAACACCAACAGAGCAATGTTTCTTCATGTGCCACGTGGTTTTTGTGAGAGCTAAGATAATTAAAAAAAAATTAAAAGGTCACTTTCCTTATTTTTTTCTATATAGTCTCCTGAAACAGTAAAACTATGAGCACATTTGAAAAACTGAAAACCGAAAAACAAATTCAAATTTTCCAATTGTCTAAACAAATTAAAATTGTACAAAGTATCTGATTGACACACACATACATATACGTATACATACATACTGTTTCTCTGGATTAAAATTTTTTTTTAAATTTTAAATATGTGGGGTACAATTCAGGGTTAGGTTACAAATGTTCATTATGCAGGTACCCCTGTTGATGAGGTGTGCCCCCCTGAATGTTTTGTTTCTGTATAAGGACTATATAAAAAGAGTAGTATACCTAAAATAAACATAAAATAATGGGTTATGCAGATTGTAGAGACACTATTAACTTTCAAATATATATATTATGTATATATATTATATATATATATATATATTTTTTTTTTGATTTGGAGTCTCACTCTGTCACCCAGACTGGAGTGCAGTGGCCGCTTCCGGCCACCACAGCCTCGCCTGCTGGGCTCCGGCGATCCTTCCGCCTCAGCCTTCCGAGTAGCTGGAATTACAGGCATGTGCTACCATGTCCGGCTGATTTTTTGATTTATTGTAGAGATGAGGTCTTGCTGCCCAGGCGGATCTTGAACCTGCGGGCTCAGGCAA
>NW_007217295.1:36279-75944 GCF_000164805.1 Carlito syrichta
AGCCCGGCTTATATATATATATATATTTTTTTTTTTTTTTAAATTTGTGGAGTTTATCCACCTGCCCACCAACCCACCCATGAACCCATCCATTCATCCATCCACCCACCCATCCACCCAGCAATCTACCCACCCATCCATCCAAAAAAATATTTTATATAACATTGCTATTTTTGCCACAAACCAGAGATTTCAAATGAATATAATTCTCTAGTTGAAGGTAATGTCAACAAAATCACTTCAACTCTTGGCATGGTTCATTTACTCATATGACAAAAATTAATTGCATACTTTGTGTCCGGTTGGGTTTTGAATATTTTTCTCTAAGCATATTGTCATTTAATTCTTGAATTATTCAATACTAGAGTGGCATGTAGTGATCACTATAAAATATATACTTGACCATTCAGGTTGGTAATTTAAATTATTAGCCTAAAGAGCCTGCATACCCTGGAATCTGGCAGGGTAGCCAGAGTGTGGATTTGCAAGCTTTCGGAAATCAGTCGATGGGTTGCTTGATGTCTGGTTTTGCTTTTCTGACTTGGTAGACTCAGAGGAGGGGATTGGTAATAAAGCTGCCTAGAGTCATGCTTTTTCTTTCCCAAAGCATAACTAACTTTTTTTGGAAAGTTCCCAAAACTTCTTCTTATACAAATTGCACTTTTGAAAGGTTTCTGTATATTAACATGTTTTTTACCTGCAAATACTGACCCTGGAAGTGTTAAGCTCCTTCCTGTCATTTATAATGTAGTCTGATTCATTTTAATCTGATTGCTTTCCTTCTAAATCCTAGCAGAGCTGCACTGGACCTGCATTTTTAAAGGAAGAGGTGAATATTTTTGTAACAAATAGGGGACTTCAAGGAACATCCTGGATGGGTACCCAGTGCAGTGGGAAGTGAGGGAATAGGCAGGAGGGAAGGGCATGGCAGAAGAAGGAAGACTCCTTTGTAAATACAGCGAAAGACCAGAGTTTCTCTTTTAGTTTTGCATAGAACTCGAGTTATCCACAATAACCCAAGACACCATCTCCCTAGCTCCTTACTAGAAGCTTCCTTCCTTCTGAGCTCATCTTCCTAACACTACCAGTTTAATTAATCTGGCTATTCTGCTACCCTGAGACTTGTGTATGGGAGGAGGTTCTGTCACGGATCCTCAGACCCATGGCAGGATCTTATACCAGGGAGATCTTGCTTTAATTGAGGTGAAACTTCACACCCTATGGAAATTTGCTGTCTTAGGCCTGAACCATTTCTCTCTCACAAGAATTAATAGCCTTCAAGGTTCCAAATGTATGAATCAGAGAATGGGCAGGCACACAAATTGTCTCTATGTCTCTTTGAGTTGATAAATTAAGGTCTCAAGAGACAGATGTGCTTGGCACGGGAGTGGCAGAGCTTAGACTACAACATTGTTCTCCCCTCTCCTGGTCCAGGCCTGGTCTCTTTGCCCACTTACCCATTACTTGCTTCTACTGACACGAACTCCCTTATTTCTCTTGGAAGGAGCATTTGAGCAAGCTTCTGGGCTATGGGAGCACTGGTGCCTGCTTGCAAGAATGTATACTTTTGGAAAATTAGAGATTATACAGTACTTTCACTTAATGAATGTATATGCAAATATATGTAGGTCACATTAGTTTTTTTGTTGTTGTTATTGTTGTTTTTTGGCGGGGGTTGAGTCTCACTCTGTTGCCCAGGCTGGAGTGCAGTGGCACACTCACGCCATCCCAACGTCAACCTGCTGGGCTCCAGCGATCCTTCCGCCTCATCCTTCCAAGCAGCCGGAACTACAGGCATGTGCTGCTACCACACCCGGCTGATTTTTGATTTATTGTAGAGACGAGGTCTCACCAAGTTGCCCAGGGTTGGTCTCGAAATTGCAGGCTCAGGCAATCCACTCACCTCGGCCTCCCAAAGTGCTGGGATTACAGGCTGAGCCAGCAAGTCTGGCCCACATTAGATTTTTTCCACCTTCCCCTGCCAAACAACTTGATCTGGGAAATTCTGGAATCCTTAGGAGGTGTTCATGCAGTTTTGCTGGGTCTTCACTTTGGCAGTAAAATGCAATATGGCACTGTGGTTAAGAGTGCATAGTGAAGTCAGTTTGCCTGCTTATCATTTACTAGCTATGTGAATTGGGAAAAGTTCCTGTTTCCTTATTTGGAAAACAAGGATAGTAATACTTACCTCACAAGGTTATGTGAGAATTAAATTTGGTAGTGTATCAAATCTGTTGCACGGTGCCTAGTGCTTTGCAAATGCACTCACTGTTATCTGTCATAATTATTACTACCAATACTGCCTGGCAAAGGATGTCTATCTAGACTGGACTTGTTAGATTCAGGATTCAGATGAAATTTCTCTATTTTTCATTTCATATGTACTTTATTCTTAGATATTTTTCACTACCTCAAAATAAAAATCAGTTTTTTATTAATAGACTTGATTTTTAAAAAGAAGTTTTAGGTTAATTTTAGAAAAGTTGAGCAGAAAGTACAGAGTTCCCATATATTCCCTCTCCGGCCCCTCAGTTTCCTCTCTTGTTAACATCTTGCATTGGTGTGAGACATTTGCCACTGTTGTTTACAATATCGATACATTATTATTAACTGAAGTCCATGGTTTATATTAGAGTTCACTCTTTGTGTTGTACATTCTGTGGGTTTTGCCAGATGCATATTGTTATGTGTCTACCATAACAGTGTCATACAGAAGAGTTTCACTGTTCTAGACTTTCCTGTTCTCTACCTATTCATCTCTCCAAAATTCACTGGAAACCAATGATTTTTTTTTCTTTTTCTTTTACTGTCTCTGTAGTTTTGCATTTTCCAGAATATCAAATAGTTGGAATCATACAGTGTGTAGCCCTTTGAGCTGTGTGTCTTTTATGGCTTTTGTAGCTCATTCTTTTATTGCTGAATAATATTCCATTATCTGAATTTGCTACATTTTGTTTATCCATTCACCTTTGAAGGACACATTAATTGCTTCCAAGTTTGGGCAACTGTGAATAAAGCTTCTATAATCATTGTGCAGGTTTTTTGTGTGGACATAAGTTATCAATTCACTTAAGCAAATACTCAGGAATGCAGTTGCAGGATCCCATGATAAGACCAGGTCTAGCTTTGTAAGAAAACTGCCTCCTGTTTTCCAAAGGGTCTGTACCATTTTGCATTCCCACAAGCAAGGAATGAGAGTTCTTGTTGTTCCACGTTCTCACCAGCATTTGATGTTTTCCATGTTTTAGACATTCTATTAGAATTGTAACCAATCTATTAGGTAGTGGTGGTATATTTTTTGTTGCTTTAATTTGCATTTCCCTAATGACTTACGATATTGAGCATTTTTTTCTGTGCTTATCTTTCATCAGTATGTCATTTTTGGTGAGGTGTCTATTCAGATATTTTTGACCTTTTTCAACTGGGTTATTTCCTTATTGTTGAGTTTTAAGAGTTCTTCATGTATTTTGGATACAAATTCTTGACCAGGTATGTACTTTGCAAATATTTTTTTCCTAACCCGTGGTGTGTCTTTTCAGTCTCTTAACAGTGTATTCTCAGAGCAGAAGTTTTAAATTTTAGTAAAGTTCTACCTATCCTTTTTTTTTCCCTCCATGAATTGTGTTTTTAGTGTTATATCTAAAAACTTATCTCTAAATTCATGGTTATCTTTTAGAAGTTTTATAGTTTTGTTACTTAGATTTAGTTCTATGATTAATTTTGAGTTAATTTTTGTTAAAGGTGTAAGGTCAATGTCTAGATTATTATTTTGCATGTATATGTACAGTTATTAGTTCATTTAATTTTCACTTTGGTTAGTGAATCAACATTATTCCTGAGGAAATTCATAAGAAGATATTTTAATCACTGAAGACCTGGGAGAATATTTAATTTTTTTTTCAGTGAACAAAATCTCTTCAATTATGTAGAAAAATATTATCAGGATATGGAATTGTTCCTCAGTGAAGCATTTTGACAGTTGGTTTTTTGGTGTATTTGAGGAAGATTTGGAAAGACTGTGGAATGATGTGTCTGATTTGGAACTGGTTATATTTCTTAACTAAAACATAGTCCTCAGTAATATGTTTTGTATACTTTTGTTCAAACAGTTACACTGTTTCAATACTTTAAAAAAATGTATCTCATTCTCTGAGTTACTGCTTTGGAAGATTATTGAAATGCTTGACTATCTTCTCTTCTTTATTGTTCTTTTATTTTGCTTTTCTTTTCTTCCTCCCTCCCTCTATCTCTCTTTCTTTTTAAATCATTGTACTTGGCTAACAAACCTTCACATCTGCTGATATTATTGATCCTAGGAATAAAAACGTGAAATGATCTCTGGAAATATTTCTAGGCACAGAGCCCAGGCAATCCATAAAACTCACATATTTCAAATTATGCGAATTTTGTGAAATATTTTCTTTTCTTTTTTTTTTTTTTTGAGTTGGAGTCTCACTCTGTTGCCCAGACTGGAGTGCAGTGGCCGCTCCCAGCCACCGCAGCCTCGACCTGCTGGGCTCCGGCGATCCTTCCGCCTCAGCCTTCCGAGTAGCTGGAATTACAGGCGCGCACTACCATGCCTGGCTGATTTTTTGATTTATTGTAAAGATGAGGTCTCGCTGCCCAGGCGGGTCTCGAACCCGCGGGCTCAGGCAATCCACTCGCCTCAGCCTCCCAAAGGCGCGGGATTACAGGCTGAGCCACTGAGCCTGGCTGTGAAATATTTTCAGACATATAGTTGCCAATGATTTGGTTATGTAGGCCTGTTTTAAAAAAAGGTTTTAAAGTTCTTCTTGAAGTGATTTGTAGTTTTCATACTCTCAGATTTCATGAAAACCAAGAGCCATTTCTTCTCCAACTGCTTCGTTTTAGACTTTCTTGGTACGTACTTTTTAGCAGTAAAGTTATGATGGTTTGCTTAGAAATGAACCAGATTATCTGAAAGGTACAGTTGAATAAAGGATTTTTTAAAAAAAAAGAAAATTTACTTAAGCTGCAAAGCAGAAATGAAGTCATGTAGTACTTTTAATAAGAAGTTTCCAAATAAAAGCCATTTTCTCTAAATGATGTGTATAATATGGTGGGCTCATAGTGAAGGAATTAATAGATAATTTAATAAGTAGGGTTTGAATTTTGTTCAGCTCTTTTTTGCAGGATGTGTTTTTACCTCTGATCCTTTTCTGTGGTTTCTCACATAGTGCTGAATCACACTTGTACTCTATTGAAAAGTGCTGATATTAAAAATAATATATAAATAAAGCAACAATTCAACAGACATGTATACCTATGTTCCCCAGAACACAAGGACGTCCATAGCAGCATCATTCATAATAACTCCAACTGGAAAATACTCAAATATCAATTTATGGCAGGCTATATAAATAAATAACTTTTGATATAATTATAAAATAGAATGCCATATGGAAATAAAAACAATGAATTTACAGCTACGCATGACAACTTGAACAGAACTCACAAAAGAGTAAATTCTACAGAGTTCCTTTTAAAGGATATTTAGAAACTAGTGAATCTAATCCATGATATTAGAAGTCAAAATAGTGATTACCCTTAAGGCAGGTAATGATTATGAGAGGGTAAGAGGAGGCATCTGGCGCTTTGATAATATTCCACATGGCTACATGGGGTAGATTCACTTTGTCACAATTCGTAGACTGTGCTTCTGGTTTTTGTTTGTGTGCATGTATGTCATGTTTTAATAATGTGCTGTAAGAAAGGCAATGTTTACATCAGTAAAGACCCCAGTGAAGGTGGCATTTAGTAGGTAGCAGGTCATAATAGAGGCCAGGAAGTGTGGAGCAGTCCTGCTTGGGAGAGATGTGTGAGGTTTCTTTTTAAAAACCACTTATCATTCTTCAAATAATACTGTAAATTATTATTTGTCTTTGAGAATTTTATTTTTCAAATAAATTATCATTTCTTTTTACATAAATATAAAACATCCATTTCCCCCTGCTAGAAATGCATTGTTATCTCCTCAAAATGGTATTTTTGCTGTTGTGAAAGCAGCTCTCAGATATTTTAACTAATGGGAGAGAGATTCTTACTTCAATATCTTCAGGGACTTATTGCTTACAGGACAGAATTCTGACTTCTTGGGGAAGCATATAAGGACCACTGTGATCTAGACTTTCCTCAAGTCTCTGTTCACCTCTTCCTCCCCAACCCTTCCCATCACAGTCGCCAAAGTACCCAGTTGCTGGCAGTTCCTGGACACTCTGCTTTTTCCACACCTTCAGGTCTTTGCTCTGGCTATTCTTTGTGCCTTTCTTCTCCCCCATATGGCCATCATATTTACGGGTTTATGGTGATTGTATTCCTAGTGCTTAACACAATATCTGGCACATGATGGAATGTTGGTAAATTGAAGGCAGCTAGAAGATTTTATGAACCTCTTGTAGTATACGATATCATCTTATCTTCTTAAATATTATGAGTCTGTTCGATTTTAAGATCACTAAGGGTAGTGTGAGTTTCTATTGGTCTTTAGTCTACTGCGGTACGTAGCACATGGTAGGAATTTAGTCGGTGTGGAATAGACACCATTTCTAAGCTACTTGATGACTGGTTTCATTTCTTTTAGAATATTCAGACACCACTTACCTAAGCCCCATCCATTTCTATGAAGCAAAGAGCTCTATCAATAGCTCTGCTGAAGGATTTAAAGTTTTGAATTGAATATAAACCAGACGTCATCTAGATTTTGTCTTTGATGTATGCCTAATAAACATTTAGCTTCAAATTTACCTTTCTTATCACATTATTTATATGTGCAAAAACAATGGGTACTTATTTTTAGTATATATTTTGTGGGTAGATGCTAGGCAGTGAGAGGAATCCAAGAAAGTTAAAGAATTTTTTTTATGGATAATTTGCAAAGCAAATTAAAACAAAAATAATAAAAAGAAAACTACTCTTTTACTGTAGGTACAGATACATTGTGTGTATTATGGAGAAATAACTTCCTTCTGACCCTCTGCTTTAAGGGAGAGTGCTTCCTGCTTTAAAGGCACCTCTTGGGAATCTTTTTGCTTCTCAGCAGGGCTATCAATAGAGCTCTTTGCTTCATAGAAATGGATGGGGCTTAGGTAAGTGGTTTCTAAGTATTCTCAAAGAAATGAAACCAGTCATCAAGTTAGCTTAGAAATGGTGTCTTTTCATTGCTAACAAGCCTGCCTTTCACCTCCATCCCTGAACAAAGCCCAAGAGTGCATCAAAGCTCTTGTTTGTTTTGTTGTTGCTTTATTTGTGGTTTTATAGTTATATCAAGAAACAGAACACTATCAGTTTTTGTTAAAATACTCTTTCCTTTCTTAATCCCTTTAGAAAAATTCCTTTTTTATCCATTTAAACATTGAACTCCATTCTTTTTTGGCATTTTCAAACTCCAAGCTCAGTCGTGTGTGAGGGTGGTAGTCACATTTTGGACAGCTGTTTTTCATACTTCGATTCCTTGTAATATTTTCTTGTAATGTTAGACTCTCATTTCCTGGTCATGTGGCTCTCAGAGGTGATGTACAGTTTAAAAAAGGAAGACCTCCCCAAATTTAACATCAATAAATGTTAAATTTGTGGAGCTGGGAGAGAAGATGGCATCAGAATACTGACGATGGAGATGGTAGGGTATCACTGAGGTGATAAAGAGAAGAAAGTTGAGGCTAGCAGATGGTAAAAGCCACAGGACAAGGAGGGGAGGGGACTCTCACGAATGGTATTCTACCCTCTCTCTTCCTTGAGGCTCAGAGACTTATGGTTAAGCAGGACAAGTTTAATGAAGTGGCGAAGGGTAGAAAGGTTCTTTCCAGAATGGTCTGGTGAATGTCTTGCAGGGACTTCAACTTTAAGACATCATAACTGCTTAACTGATAAAGTATAGGCACAGCTAACTGATCTGAGCTTCAAGATATACTCTCAAGTAATTTAGAAAACAAGGAAATGAGGTGCTTTTAAAGCTCCTCTTTATGCTGTTAGAATAGTGGGGATAGTTTATTTTGTTAATCTGTATTATTTAGAAGGAAAAAAGAATTGTGTTTTTGTAGTGACACAACTTAGACTATCAAAAAAGGAGTACTTTAATCACAGCTCAGAACTATGAGATATTTATTTTTAGACTAAATTTAGACGAGTGAATTTAAATTTTATTTTGCTTTCTGTCATTTGAAAATTTAAAAAGAAATACAAAACAGGAAAGAGAGAGACATTGGGGACTGGACTGGTTTTGCTTTTGTAAATGGGGGATTAGGATTTGTCTGTCCTATAAAGGACACATAGCATTTAGATTAGACATAATCTGATTGTATTGTAATACAAAGGCCATTCAAGTCAGTTCAGTGTCCAGGGTCTGTAAACACCATATGACCACTGATTGGTCCAGGGAAGAGTATTAACAGAAAGATAATAATGAGTTTTAATCCAAATCCCTAAAGCACAACAGCTGTGGCTTCAAATGAGTTTTCTTTCAGACTTTAGAAGCAATGGTGTGTTTCTTACAACACGATAAATTGTACTATTTTTTTTTTACTCTCACGAGGTGTATGCCTATTTAATTTCACTTTTATTTGATTAGGTACTTTTCCTATCTCAAACTTCTTTTGGAACATAATATATATTAACAACATATCCACATATTTAAAATCAGACTGACCACATATTTTATTGTCCAAAGCAGAATCCCTTGAGAGCAGAAGAGAATGTTATTAGGAGTTATCCAGGGACAAAAAGCACAACCCCAAATCACTTAGGCAAACTTGCATATATGGCCATCCTATTTAAAAGTTTTATTTTTAACTTAAAAAAAATTATCCAGTAAAATTATGAAGTCACATTTAAAATATTAGGGAGCCGAGTATCACATGTTCTCACTCATATAGTGGACCTTGAACATCTATCATAATACTATAAAAAAAAGGACTGACAGTGGTGGGAAACTATGGGGGGTGGTTAGAGAGGGGAAGGGAGGTGGGACTAACGGTAGTCAATATTTGTCTGGGGCTGGGGAGACACCCCTTACTAACAAGGGTGACTTAACGATGCACATTTGTATACCTAACCCTTAACTGTACCCCACAATTTTACAAAAAATATATATATTAGGGAGCCATATGTCTTTTCCATGTGTGATTCAAAATATATGGTGCTTTAAAAGTGAAAAAACAACAAAACAAAACAAACACAATGTAGTCACAATAAGTATTTCAAATGCCAAGTTTGTTTAAATATGATTTACAAATTTTGTTTTCTTCTTATCTTATGACCCCCTAGATTAGTTGAGTTAGTCTAGTAAGCATTTATTCTTTGTGTTTGTGTTTTACTAATATCATTATTCATATTGCACCTACTGTATAGTGAATGTTATGCTATTCTGGGTGGTATAAGTAATGAAAAGTACAAAAGAGTCACAACCTGATAAATGTCAAGGATTTAGTTGTGTACTCAACATGGTTTAAGCATCCCTTCTCTTCTTTTTCCCAAACACAGTGCTCCAAATGTCCAACTGTGTGGTTTGAGTAACAAAGACTTCTTTAGCTCCAAAAGGGCTTTGATAGTCTTCACAGTCAGTGTTCTCCATCTCTTTAGCCACAGTTATTTATTTACTTATTTGTTTGTTTATTTATTTATTAGTTTGTTTTTTACTGGCGGTCACATGGTCTAGACATGTACAACAGGACTAGATACTAGCATTTTAATTGAACTATTGGTGAAACAGACTCTGGCTTTCCTGCTGGAAGTAATTGAAGCTGAATAGCCTTAGGAAGTAGGGCCAGCCATCTGAAGATTAAAAAACAAAAAAACAAAAAAATACCTTGCTCGAATACAAGACCTAAGATCAAAAGGTTGGTATAATGATAGTCTTGGTGACACTATTCAGCTGCTGGATCAAGCCACACCCTATCACTGGAGTTTCTCATTACATGGACCAGTAAATACCTTTCATTGCTCAAGTCTTTTGAGTTTGAGTTACAGTTACTTACAACCAGAAGACTTCCTAACTAATACAAGGTTAAAAATAATTGCAGAGCAACCCCTTCAGATCCCCTCCCACTGTGGCAGCTTTTCTGTCTTTTCAATAAATCCTACTTTCTCACCTTAAAATAATAATAATAATAACTGCCTACCTTTTGGTTTGCAAATGTTTGAAAACCAATATTTGATTTTTGAGAAGAGAAATGATGTGCTCTTTCTATGATTGACAGAGAAAGATCTTAAGAGTTGGGTGTTAGGTTAGGGAACCAGAAAAGGAGGAACAGTGAAATGCAAGAAAAACGATCCAAATCAGAATCCTCCTGTACTAACAGAAACAATAGGGACAAAGATAAATGTGTTAAGGAAAACGTTACAGACACACTTAATAGTGAACCAAATTTGACAAAAGGCTAAGGAGGATTTAAAAATGATCTCAGTGTTGTGGCCTTGGATAGCTTAGAAAAGAAAGCCAGATATAAAATTAAACTTTTCTAGTCATAGCAACTGTCTTCATCATTGTCTCTATAATTAAAATTCACCTATTTGTGAAACTTGCACTACAGCTAGGTAATAATAGAGCATAGCAATTCTATGTGGTATTTTATGGTAGCTAAAGAATTTGAAGATGGGAACAAGATCCAGGCAGAAGAGTGAGTCTCACTCGTGCCACCTCAACTACTTTACCTCATTTATAGAATCGAGGTTAGTTAGTTGGAATATTTATTTGGCTAGAATTTTCTGACTAGTGCAAAGTTATCTTTGATTCATTATAAATTTTGAGCTCTTGAACATTGTATTGCTTTTTCCCCTTCTTTGCAAATGAAGAGAATCTATCTCTAGAGAAAAGTACTATACATGGTGAAACTTGCTTTTTTTCCCTTCACAACTTACGAAGTTATATAAACACTAACAGAACTATGATATTTTAGTAGCTCTTTTTACAGAAAAATTTTACAAACAGCCCAGGACTGGTACCATGCTTCATATGTAATGAATGGCTTATTCCCATATACCTAGACTTCCTATTGTGATGTGTTCATTCTTGTGTGCAAAGGATAATTCTTTAGATTGGAAAAGGTACTCAAATGACTTACTTTTTAAAGGCTTAATGATCTTTAGAATCTTTGCCCTTTTGCCTGAGGGACAATGTCTGCATTCACTACCTTTATGTCCAAGTGGTATTCATATGCAAGCCTCAGTTACAGATTAAAATTCAAAAGTGAAAGGAAGATTTTTAAGGTTCATGATTATGGAGAGGACCTTGAGAGCACAAATGTCCCTCACTGCTTGAGAGTGGTGCCTTCTGTGAGTGCAGGACTCTATCAGACTTGCTTGACCACCACAGTCTATGTTGCTGCTGCTGCTGATAACTAGGGATATACTGAACCAGACAGAAGATTTCAATTTTCATTATTATTATTATCATCATGCTATTTTTGACATTAACATACTTTACCAAAATAAATTGGTTTTACATGTTAGTATATGGCATTTTATAAAAGCTAGTTTTGGATGAAGTGATGTATTGAGCTCCACTAATTTAAGGACCCTGAACAGCGGAATGACCTCACACTTGGAAAATGTATGGTTAATAGTAGTGGCAGGCAAGCTTCTTCTAAAAGTAGACATAAGAAACCAGGAAAAGAAGGACAAAAGCCTGGGCTCAGTGTTCTTTAACTTATTGCCTTAGTACAATATGTATTTTAGGAACTCATTGTGTAGGGAATTTTTTTTCATGGAAAAACAAGAATTTAAATTATTTAAATAAGAATTATGCATGATTCTGTGAAGGTGGCCATTTTCCTCAAAAAGAGGAGCATTTCTCGCTGTTACTTTTTTAAAGGAAATCTTGCACCATGCAGCAGAACAGTGAATTTTCAGCATATGTTATTGCTTATGAATTATCTCAGCTTTGTCTTTTTGGACATGATAGTAGTACTTTTTTTGTTGCATCCTATTTTTGTCACTGTGGTCACATTAATGAATTATAAAGTGTATCATTTCATTAAGATAATCAGAATTAAGACAAGGTGTTTTCCTTGGGATCTTCTGCTTGGAATATATCATTAATCATATTCTGCAAGTTATAGTCAAGATAGAACAGGGAATTCTAGTTTATCTGACACATACAAAAGGAGGAAACAGGTTGTCAGTCTGTCTTGGGTAAAGTGTGCCTTGGTAAAAGGGCTAGATAAGGAATGACATCTTAAAATTGCTTCTTATTTTGGTATCTGTCAAAGGTCTAAAGAATATCATGTGAAACTGTGAAGTGTTCTCACCAAAAGTAAAAGTCACTTAGCAAGAGTGTTGTTTTTAGTCTCATGTGTGACTTTTAAATCAAGGGGTATAAAATGTAAAAAGAACTGAATTCTCAGTCAGAGGCTTTATTTTCTCTGAAGCCCATACCCTGCTCCCAACCTCCTGAACTGCCCACTGTATCCTTTGTTGGAGGAGATCCAAATGTATAACAGAACATTTTTGATGGGTAATATGAGTATTTCTGATATTGATAGCTCTAAAGAAATTAAATCACTAGGATCTTTTTAATTGCCCCAAATGACTCAGTTTATGATTACTACTTTTAGAAGTGGTGTAGGCAGGTGGAGAGGGTCGTGTGGCAAAGAGAGAGGGAGTGCCCTGTGCCCTGACAATGGGAGTTGTGTCTGCTAGCCAGCAACAGTAAGATTCAAGGACTCCCTGTAAAGTTTAGCAGTCTTTTCTTTAATTTTTTTTTTTGAGTCGGGGTCTCACTCTGTCACCCAGGTTGGAGTACAACGGCAGGCTCACAGCTCATCACAGGTTCTACCTTCTGGGCTCAGGCAATCCTGCCTCAGCCTCCCAAGTAGCTGAGACTACAGGTGTGTGCCACCATGCCCAGCTATTTTTTTATTTTTATTTTTTGAAGAGAAGGGGTCTTGCTATGTCCAGGCTGGTCTTGAACTCCTAGGCTCAAGTGACCCTCCTGCCTTGTCCCCCAAAAGTGCTGGAATGACAGGTGCCACCGTACCCAGTGAATATGTACTTTGAGTAGGAAAAAAAGTGTTTTGTTGAAAACTTTTGCTAAAAATTTCATTCAAAATTTATTAGTTTTAATAGATTGAACTCAAGTGTACAAATAGAAATTTTTGCAGCTGTTTCCAGGATACAGATAAGGAAAAAAATGTGGGATAATAAATGGAGACTTATCAATAGCTAATAATATTAGTAGGGATTTAATGTCTTAGATAGAGTTTCCATTCATAAACCTCCTTTCCACACTTAAAATATTCACAGGAAGAAACAAACATCTACTATCCCCAAAATTCCTTACAGTAAATAGTCAAAACTACTAGATCAATGGGAAAATAAAAAACACAATTACAGGCTTAAAAAAATAATTAAAGGACAGAATTTCATGTCACAGTTAAGCTTTGCAGCATAGAAATGTATTTATGGAAAAATTATAACCCTAAAATATTTTATTGTTTAAAAATAAAATTTGAAAATAAGTGAGTGAAGCATTAAACTATAGATATTTGGAAGAAAAAAAATCCTGAAACAAAATAACCTAATGTATGCAGGCAAAAATAAATTAAGAATAAGGACAAAGCACAGAATGTAATGTTAGAAGACAAAAAAGCAGTGTAATTGATTAGCCTAAGACTGGTTTAAAATCAAATAATAAATAAACATTTAGAAAACAGCACAAAAGGAGGGGGAGAGAAAACACAAACAAATTTAAGAATGAGAAAAGGGCTATAATCAGAGTCAGAGTTGATTATGAATTATGCAAATATCCTGTATAACTTTATGCAGATATTCTTGAAAGTTTTGATTAAATCTTCTGCATATTAATTTAATTCTTATTAACAAAACTAAAGGCACATAGTAGACTGGAAAAGAGATTCTTAAGTAACTATTATGGAAAATTATTAAACTTTTGTAAAAAAAACGCTCTTTCAGCTCAAGAAAACACACCAATGGGAAATTTTGTGCACTATATAAACATATGTATATACATGTATATACACACATACATGTACATACATATACTTATATACACATTCCCAGGGTGTTTGAAAGTCTGGAAACATGAAATAAACTTATTTTTGACAGTAGGTTAGTTAAGTTTTCAAAAATAAGCTCAATGTGTTTTTTGTCACTCTCCAGATATCTTGTCAGGGGAAGTACCTGGTGCAATATGTCTAACGGTTAATCTGAAAAAAACTAAAGTTCATATACCACACAGTGCTAAGATATGTAAGCCTGGGCAAAAATAGTGTATTAATAGAATTCGACAATTTTGGCTGCTGTTGACCAAAGTGTACCTTTTATTCCCATCCTCCCAGAAGGAGGGGCCAAAAGACCTTTGACCTGTCCTTGGGGTTTGAACACCAACATCTCAGTGGTGACAAACTAAAAGTCATAAGTCCATCCTCAAGTTTCTAAGGGCCCAAGCATCTAACAGTTTCACCCTCTCCAAGAGGAAAAGCATATAGCCTCTGGGGGAGCATTAAATTGGGTTGGCCAAGTGGGAATGAAGTTTTGAGGCTTGGAAGAAGCAGAAAGGTCACACTGAGAGTCATAGGCTATAAAACACAGTGGTGGGGCCACTCTGCTCTTGTTGGGTATCCCTGGAAGTGATAGGACCTGTGGGTGACAGGTGGATAATGTGGGGAGGGTGAAGTAATGTCACAAGGGAGACCACTGTGCTCTCTAGGTACTTAAAGATTCCTTATCTGCCACTGGCATGGAGGAAGTGAAGCCACCGACCTTTGACCTGTCCTTGGGGTTTGACCACCAGCATATCAATTATGACCAGGACAGACTGGAAGCATAAGCCCATCCTCAAGTTTGCTGAATATCCTGGTGCTCTTGTAAGACCAGAACAGGAAAGAGTATGAAATAATAAATCGTGTTGGCAAATGAATATTCAGAGCCAGACTTTATTTGATTAAGAAAAATAAAGCAAGATGACATTAATCTCCAGGTTGTGGAGCAAATATTGTTTGTGTGTATTTATAAACATGTACGTATTTGTACACACAAATCTATGAGATGCTGACAGAAAACACACCAAGATCATAGCTGAGTTTTCAAAGGAAAGCCTATTTTTGTTACTTCACATCTGATAAAGAAGTCTTTGGAACTGGAACTTTGGGGAAGAGCAGCTTCCTTGGACAAGGTATATATTTTTGCAGATTTATCTTGGGGTTTATACAATCTGATGAGAATTAGGGCCAGCACTGAGGATGAGCGCCTTTCTGTCCCTTTCCTTGAGTAGACAGCTGTGAGTGACCTCTGTGTGTATGTCCTCTTCTTGTCAGCACAGGATAGCAAGGCAGATTGACCTGAACAGAAGTGTACTGTGGGAATAGAAATAAAGTTATAATCCAGCATACTGTGACAGTGCTTCGTGGTTCTCAGTTTTAAAAGTTGAAGCATTTCTGGCAAGTGTGTATTTTATATTTATGTGCAATACTCACACAACTAGAAGGGATTCAGGATATTTCAGAAATTATCTGTTAAACTCTAATTTTAAAAAGGTGATGTTTAATCAAGGGATATTAGTCAATTGAAATACTGATTTAAAAAACCGTTTAGTGAAGAAAAAATAGTTAATTATATCAGGTTATTTTAAACTGACAGAAAAATAGCTTTCTTCTAACTCGCAAAATGATAATATTTAAATTGACTGAATTCTCTATACCCTGCTGCTAAATCATGTTAGGATGTTTTTCACACCTAATTTCTATTGAGGTTAATTAAGACACTGGAGGGACCTGTTCTTATGTAAGAAATGCAAATTTTTAATAAAAATGAACTTTTATGATTTTTTTAAAAGAAAGCTTTTTCATCACATAGGATGCAGGGAAATAAAAAAATCTCCCTATTTTTTCCAACATGTTAGATGCTGATATACATGCATATACACAGATACACAGGCTCACTCGGCTACACACTGATATACACAACATACTCTTCGGTCCACCACACAGACACACACAGGCACATATACATACAGGCTCATTTAGTCTGCTACACACATATACAGTCCTCTCCTTCCCCCCATACATGCTTGCATGCTCAAGCTGACACACAAACAAACACACAAATTCTTGCTCAGGCTGACATATCCACATAACATAAAATTGTGTATAACCAGCCCACAGATGCACACTTGCACTTTCTCTTTCTCAAGTTGACACACACATATACACACTCTCTCTCTTAGGACAAAACACACACTCACATGTTCAGGGTGACATATACACACCTGTGTACACACACATACACACACACACACACACACACACACACACAGCCAGTTATGCCAACATATCTTACAAAGACCCATCCAAACTGACTTGCATACAGAAATGGAGGGTTACCACACACAGACAGCAGTACCTACAGGTATACAATGCAGCTTTTGCTCTCTTTCCTTTCTTCTCCAGTGTTTTGCCACTGGTTTCAGACTTTTCCGCCTTTGGTTTACGTTCTCTTGATCTTTGACTTAGAGGCGAATGACTCAGACCAATTATTTCTTATGGTTACATTGGAGTGAAATTTATTATTTTGATACTGGTTCATTTTTATTATTTGCATATAGTTTACAAAAAAGAACTTCATGAACTTACTCTGCTTTAAGGTGAAAGTGAATGTTGAAGGGGGAGAATATGTGAGTAGATGAGAAAATTGCCTTACATATTTGTTGCATCTACAGGGTCAGAGGAGAGGTTGGCAAAGAATAGATCATGAAATTCAAAAAACAATTTTCTCTTTATTTTGCCATATAATAGATGCATGTTCTTCTTATGCTACTTTGTGCTACTCTTTGTTGCTTACTTTCATTATGATTATGATAATTGGCTAATTAAGAAATGCTGTACAACAAAACAGTAATACAATTTAGTATTTCAACAGTAGACTGAATGAAAAGGTGGGCAATTGAATTGCCTTTCTGAAATTGAGAGCTTTCAGTTTGTGAATGGATAAGGACAGATATTTTTTATTCTTCTGTCTTCAACAGAGTTGAAAATTCCCACTGTTATTAATAGTGAAAGCTTCATTTTTGTGTGTAAAAAATCAGAAAGCACCATTTGGAACACATCATATGTCATGTTTCTTGAAGAGAATCTGGAAATCATGCAGAAGGGATTTTGTTACTAATGAAGAAAAAGGGAAAAATCTTTGATAAACTATACTGGTCCATTGAGCATTTCTTGTAAAAATTAAAATAAATAAAAGAATGGCAATTAGGGTATAATACATTATATTCTAAAAGGAATTGTTAATATTTCTGGAATTTTATGTTTAAAAATTGTGAACATTTATTTAGCTGTCCATTTTATTTGGTCATTTTCTTAGTCTTGCTAGTTGAATAAGAAAACATTTGGGAAAATGTGTTTAGGACAACATTGAAGTTCTGTTTGAAAAGCTCCCACTCAGAGAAATTATTCATCTCCTATGTGGAAACCTAAGCAGAAGATAGTCTCACTCTCTGCTTCCTTCACAGTTGTAGTGGGCCTGAACATGAAAAATGTGAAGGCCTTCCTAAGAACTTTGGTTTTACTCTAAGTGAAATGGGCAGTCATTAGAGAATTATGAGCAGAAGAGTGCCATGATCTGACCTGTGTGTTTTGTTTTGTTTTATTTTTTAAGAATTGCTCCAGTTACTGTGTGGCAAACAGACTAAAGAGCATAAAAAATGAGGGAAAAGGCCCTTTCGGGGACCAAGGCATTCCAGATGACAGACGGCTGTGACTTAAACTAGAATGAAAGTGGTGAAAAGTGACTAGACCCTGGAATACTTTGAAAATAGAGTAAATATAATTTGCAGCTCTATTGGAAGTGGACAAAAAGAGATGGAGGCTTGTTAATGATGAATCCAAGGTTTTTAGCCTGAACAACTAGAAGACTGGAGTTTCCATGTAGTTAAATGGATAATTTGGGGGTGAGCATTCCTTGGGGATTTGCTTGTGGACAGTTTGATAGACATGCAAGTAGAGTAGGCAGTTCTGTGTGACTCTGATGTTCAGGTGAGAGATTGAGTCTGCAGGAGTGTGTGTGTGTGTGTGTGTGTGTACAGAAGACACTTGAAGTCAATAGCCTGTATAAGCTCACCTTGTGAATGAATGGATATAGGGAAGAGGCACAAAGACCGAGCACTTAAACATTTATAATCAGGTCAGGTGTGGTGGCTCATGTCTGTAATCCCAGCAATTTGAGAGGGTAAAGCAGGAGGATCACTTGAGGCCAGGAACTCAAGATCAGCCAAGGCAACTTATTGGGACCTTGTCTCTTAAAAAAAAAAAGTCAGCCATGGTGGTGCTTTTCTGTAGTCCCAGCCTCTCTCAAGAGGCTGAGGCAAAAGGATTCTCTGAGCCTAGGAGGTCGAGGCTGTGATGAACGTGATTGTGCCATTGCAGTCTAGCTTGGGCAACAACCCTGACTTAAAACAACAACGACAACAACAACCAAAACCCATTCATAATCAGATAGATGAAGGGGTGCGAGCAAAGAACTCTAAGAAGTTTTAACAGTACAGTAGGAGAATTACTAAGAGAGGGTAGTGTCCTCTCTATGGGTGATTATGCAAAGGAATTATAATTTCCAAGAATGAAGGATTCCTAAATGTGTCATACACCATAAAATAAATGTCAAATAACAGGACTGTGAATTGACCACTGGATTTGCAAATATGTAGGGTATTAGTGACCTGGTTAAGGACTCGAGTAGTGTTTTGTAGGAATCAAAGCATCCAAATCCCTGAATAAATCAATTAATAAAGATATGGCATAGATATGCATATGTTAGTAGAAGTATTCTCAGGCAAAGAAGATAGTAACTGCATTTGGTTCCCAAATTGAAATGATTTCATGATTTTAACATGTATTTAGGTAAACAGAAATACCAGAACAGTTATTTTCACAGTTTTTAATTCGCTCCCTCTCCCTTTCCATTTTCATAATCCTTAATGTTTTTCTCAGGTTCCCTGACTGCCCTCTGCCCATTTCAGTCTCCACTGATGAGCTTGCCTCATGCTTGACTTAGGGAGTAAGAGAGAACATCTGTGAGTTCCATGAATGTTCTGCTCCCATTACTTGCATATACCTCTGTCTGTATTTGCCCCTACCCAGTTCCTCCTCCTCACAGGCATCAAGGGAAAGATATTGTCCTAGGCAAGCCTCTCCAGCTATTCTCTTGATACCTCTTCCCTTCTGAATCCTTGTCACATCCACCTTTCTCTTCTTTTAAGCCTTTATCCTCTCCATCTCTGTTGCTTCTTTCAACTTATAACTATGTTTGTTCATAGTTTTCCCATCTTAAAAACATAGGTCATTCTCAAATTTGTATTCCCATCTAACTATACAAAAAGAGAGACATGTTGCAAAGTATTTTGGAAATAAGGAAATGGAGAAAATCATAATCACCCATAATCCCTCTTCTCAGAGAGGATCAGTAGGTGAGTTTCCTTTGAATTTGTCCTGTATGCATTTTTACTGACTGAGATCCAAATAGATATAGAATTTTAAAATGTCCCTTTTAGTCATATAACATTATATTATATATTATATAGCATTGTACTTCCCATGTACCATTAAACAATTTTGTAAATGATTATTTTCAATAGCTAGAGTATTCATTACTGTGGTTATGCTGTGATTTATATAGTCATCATTTCACTGGATTTTTACCTGGTTTCTATTTTTATATAAATAAAACTAGGGTGAATATCTTTATATATAAATCTTTTTCTACATTTCAGGTTATTTTCTAGGCTGCAGTCTGACGGAAATTGCTGAGTCAAAGAATATATACTGTTTTATGATTCTTGTTAGCTGTTGCCAGATTGTTTTAAAAAATGATTCTGCCAATTTGTAGTCCTGCTGGGATGTGTAAGAGTGCCTTTCTCCTCAGATTCTTTTCAATTTTGAGGACTTTAAAAGGCATTATTTTATTAAACAATTCTAGCTAGACAGTTTAATATGTGCTATCTAATTTCTTAAATTTATTTGATGACTATAGAGTGAAAATCACTTTTTCAAGTTTATGTTAATCATTTGTTTTTCTTCGCTTATGAATTTTTCTCACTTGTCCCATGCCCATCTTCCAGGCTCCCCACTGAAATTTTAGTAGTTTTTTGTTGACTTGCATGATTTATCATATTAAAGTTGTCAACTGACCTGGTGCAGTGGCTCAAACCTGTAATCCCAGCACTTTGGGAGGCCAACACTAGAGGATTGCCTGAGCCCAGGGGTTTGAGAGTTGCCTGGGCAACTTGGTGAGACCTCGTCTCTACAAAAAAACCAAGAAAAATTAGCCACACGTGGTGGTGTATTCTACTTGGAAGACTGAGACAGAAGTATCACCTGAACCCAGCAGGCTGAGGCTATGGTGGCTGTGAGCATGCCACTGCACTCTAGCCTGGATGAGAGTGAGACTACGACTCAAAAAAAAAAAAAAATGTTGTCAACCATTTGCCATATTTGCAGCAATAATTTTTTCTAATTTGTTGCCTTTCGCTTTCATGCTTTTATTAATTTAAAAGTTTTAAATAGATGACCAATTTATAATTAGATTGGTGACAGAATGGTAAGCCCTAAAGCAAACCCAAGTAAGTATGAGAAATTGGCATATGTTCAAGGTGTATAAGTCACTGGGGACAAATGTCCAAATTTGGGGGCAAACATTGTTAGAATTCTTTCTCATATGTCATAACAAAATAGATTTCAAGTAGACTAAGGATTCAAATGTTAAAAAATTAAACAACAACAAAAAAAGCGTGTTAAAGTGATTAAGTGAATATTTATATAATCATGGGATAGTAAAGATCTTTTCAAGTGTAGCAATAAAGGTACCAATGTGACTAATTTGAAAACTTCCACACAGCAAAAATTAACAAAAGTCAAATACAAATAACAAGCAGAGAGAATTATTTATAACAAAAATGGAAACTTTAATTTTGTAAGTAGTATAGAAGAGCTTTCTTACAAACCATTTTTTTTACATTTTAAATAGAATCATGATCAAAATACATGAAGGGATAACTTGGAAAAGAAGAAATATTAATGGCTAATAAACATTTAAAAAAACCCAACTTCGTTAGCTTTCAAAGAAAGTAAAATAAATACATCAAGATAATATTTGGAAATATAAAAATGTGCTTTGTTTTCAACATTTTCTAGTATATGAATGACCCTACTGAGCTAGAGTCACCCATTAATCCAATGAGTATTTAAACTGTTAAAACAGAGGAAGAACAAAAGACTTCCAAAATGGACTTTTAAAGCCAGGCAGTGGAAAGAAAAGATTATTTTTGTTTGTTCCAAAAGTTTTCTTTTAATAAAGTAGGATATTTTATAGCCACTGGAAATGATGGTGTTGATGATGATGACAGCGTATATCTACATTTATTGATATGGAAAAGGCTGCTTAATGTAGCAATCTAAAATATTTAATTACAAGGCAACTATTATCCCATTTATATAAAAATAAAAAACATATATACATACACTAAAAACTAAAGCATGTATTCTAACATATAACAAAATTTTCTCTTAATGGTGAGAAAAATCAGTAATCTTTCTTGTATATTTTTGCATACATTTTCAAATTTCAGAATCTATCACATAATACTTTCATAATTATATAAGTGTTTAAGTGAATATGTGTATAATCACGGGATAGTAAAGATCTTTCCAAGCGTAGCCATAAAAGTAGAAGCTACTGGGGTAAATATTTTCGAATGTGACTAATTTGAAACTTTTCACATAGCAAAAATTAACAAAGGTCAAATATAAATGACAAGCAGGGAGAATTATTTATAACAAAAATGGAAACTATTAATTTTGTAAGTAGCACATTTTAAATATACCTGCTTTTCTTTCTTTCTTTCTTTTCTTTCTTTCTTTCTTTGAGTCATTTTTCTCTATGTTTAGAGTCCCTCCTTTGTAAAATAGTGACCTTAAAAAGTTTTTTTAAACATTCCTGTCTGGAATTTATTTAATATATGGTTTGAGGTGAGATTATAAATTCCCCTAGCCAGGCTCGGTGGCTCAGCCTGTAATCCCCGTGCCTTTGGGAGGCTGAGGTGAGTGGATTGCCTGAGCCCGAGGGTTCGAGACCCGCCTGGGCAGCGAGACCTCATCTCTACAATAAATCTAAAAATCAGCTGGGCGTGGTAGCGCATGCCTGTAATTCCGGCTACTCGGAAGGCTGAGGCAGAAGGATCGCCCAGCAGGTCGAGGCTGCGGTGGCCGGCTGCGGTGGCCGGTGGCCGGGTGGCTGGGCGACTGAGTGAGACTCCAACTCAAAAAAAAAAAAAAAAAAAATTAAAATTCTCCTAACTAGACAATATTCAAAGTAGTTGACCAAGCGTTTCATTACATTAATTCGATAACTACTTATTGATTTCTGATGTTCTCTTTATCAAATATCACCTGTCTTCCATAACCTACTGTTTGGAGACAGTTCTGTTTCATTGGTCTGGTTTCTGTTCTTGTGACAATATTGCACTAATTTAATTATTATGTTGTTTCATTGTGTCTTAAAACTGATGGGACAAACCCTCTCAATACTTTTCTTCAGAACATTTTTGCATATTTGTTTTTCCATACAAATTTTAGAATCAGTGGCTTAAAGTCATTTCCCTATGCTTCTTAACCAAGGTATATTCGATGTGTCATTTTTTTTGATAATTCAAAGGCATGATTAGTTATGAATCATCATAAATACTGTAGCATTTTTGTGGGTTATTCAGACATGATAAATGGTTTGCTTGTTTGCAAGTGGCTCTTAATTACTATGTTTTCTAAAATTTTTGTGATAAATTGGTTTTTTTTCATATATTCCTTTACTGATGTTTCCAGATATTATATCTATGCTTTTTTAAACAACTTTCATCTGTAGTGGAATCATATGATTACATTTTTGTAGCATTCTCTGCAAAATAAGACTAAATGATTGAACTCTGTGTCTTGTATTTTGTTCTTGGGGGTTTCCTCTTGGCCATGTTTCATGTAATTTAGACTGCCATTTCAATGACTCTGGTTAAGTGTGTAGTTGCTACGTTTACATATCAATATTAAGATATGTGCATTTGAATAAACTGTAAAGATAATGAAGCATAACTCAAAATGCCAAGAAATACAAAGAGAGAAAAGAGAGAGTTTTATTAAGATCTTGAGTTCTCTTCAGGAGGCAATGTTCTTTGTATGCCACACTTCTTGTTCTGTTGTTCTTTGTAACTGCATCTCAGAATTTTTAATTAGATCATAACCTGAAACCTAGATGGTGGAATATAAATGAACAGAGTAATGGGCCAGTAAACTCATGCTTGGACACAGTGATTTTTTTTTTTTTTTGTCCCTGAGCTTTTCCTTTTGATATTCTAGAAGCATTAATCATAGCCTGACAGTTATCATCCTGATTTGAAATCATTAACCCTGAATATCTTCTCTTCTGAATGGAAGAGAAAATATCAACTCTCTATTAAAAGGCAGCAAAAACATATTTCGTATATGCATTTCACCTGTTTTTTCAGTCCTATGGCATACTTTTCCAGGTTAGGACAAACACATCACTGATAATTTTATAAACATTTTGTCACTAATTTTATTTTCCTGTTAATCATAATGCGTGTTTTATTGTTTAATGCAAAACCGCAGTGTTATTGCTGTAGTAGAAACAATTTATTTTGTTAAATCTCTAAAGAGATGCAGGACCCAGCAAAATTAAAGACCTAGACAGTAACCGATGTGCCTATAAAGCAATGTTTCTCAAAAAAGGTCTTCAATGAAATGTATATAAATTTCCTCTTTGTCATTTATTTTTGGAATGTTGTCTGTTATACCACATTTCATTTGTTTTTATATTTTTGGTTATGAAATATTTTAAATATAGAGACAAGTATACAAACTAGCTTACCACCATGCACCTGCCACCCAGTTTTATTACCTCTCAACATATTTGCCTTATTTATTTTAAGCTAGAGCTACATTACAGTTACAGCTGAAGCTCTTGTGTGCCTTTGCCTTATCCTTTCTCCCCCAAGGTGACCATGCCTTTGAATTCAGCATTTCTTATCTCCATTCTCAAGTGTGCACTTTCCTTTGCATGCATATATACTTTAAAAATTATGTGATAATATAAATTATATATAATATTTCATATTATAAATGATGTTTCATATACATAAATGGTAGTCCATAGTAAAACTTTTCAACTTGCTTTTTCATTTGATATGATTATAGGACTTGTCTATTTTGAAGCTAGTAGTTCCAATTTATCCATTTCAACTGTTGAATAGTATTGCATTGTGTGACTATACCAAACTTATCTAGTCTTTCATTTATAGACATTTATATGTGTAAATGTAAATAATATTTATATATTGCATATATATTTACCACTACAAGCATGGTTGAAATGAACATTTCTCTACTTAATTCCTTGGCAAATATTTTCTCAACCGCATATATCTAGAAGTGAAACTGCTGTATCATAAAGAATACATATCTTCCAAATGCCCCCGACAGTGTACCAATTTACAAGCCCTCTAGACAAGTATAGGTTACCATTGCTCCACATTCTCATAGTGCTCATTGTTGTTAGAATTTTAAGTTTTTTGGTAATCTGTATATAGTGGAAGTTGTATGTTGCATTGTTGCATTTCCTGAATACTACTGAGATTCTTTTCTTCTTTTCATGTGTCCCAGGTTTGGAGGCAATACCAAAATAGGATCAAGAGCTGGATGTTGAAGCCAGATAACTTGAGTTTAAACCCTGACTCTTCCGGGTGACCTTGGGCCTGTCTCCATTTTGTGATTTATTGGCAAAATAGCAATGATAATCACATCTACACTATAGGGTTGTTCTAAGTTAATATGTGAGAATCGGTTGGGCACGGTGGCTCAAGTCTGTAATCCTAGCACTTTGGGAGACTGAGATGAGAGGCTTGCCTAAGTCCATGGATTCGAGACCAGCCTGGGCAACTTGGCAAGACCTCATCTCTACAATAAATGAAACAATTAGCCAGGCCTGGTGATGCACGCCTGTGGTTCCAGCTACTTGGAAGGCTGAGGTGGAAGGATCGACAGAGCCCAGCAGGTTGACGCTGGGGTGGCCATGAGCATGCCACTGCACTCCAGCCTGGGCAACAAGAGTGAGATTTTGCTTGTGTCTCTCTTTCATGCAAGAGGCTTTCCTCTGACACTGGATAATTATAGCTTGTCTGCCTGCACATATTTAAGAGTAGAGTGACCAGGCTTGGTGGCTTGCGCCTATAATCTCAGCACTTTGGAAGGTCAAGGTGAGAGGATTGCCTAAGCCCATGGATTTAAGATCAGCATGGGCAACTTGGCGAGACCTCATCTCTACAATAAATCAAAAAATTAGCCAGGTGTGGTAGCATGCACTTGTGGTTCTCTCAACTTGAAAGGCTGAGGCAGAAGGATTCCTGGAGCCCAGCAGGTAAATGCCGGGGTGGCGGTGAGTGTGCCACTGCACTCCAGCTTGGGTGACGGATTGAGACTCCAACTCAAAAAAAAAAAAAATCTATTAAACCCTGACTATTACAACCATGAGAATCTATTACAACCACGTCTTGCCTTAAGTAAGATGTTGTCATTCTTATAAAATATCACCAAAATGTGATAAGTGAGGTTCAAAATGTTAATAACATAAAATTTCAGATTATATTATTGAAAGGTTAATGACTCTAATCAGCTTGATCTGGAAAGTTTGGGATGGAAACTTTCTGGCGTAGGGGAGCCTACTCTTCCCTCCCCCATCTCCCTGCTTCACCTACCTCTCCATTTTTAACTCAGAAGATAATTTTAGCTTAGGGTCCAGGCAGAGGACAAAGGAGTCAATTTCCAAGCATGAACTATCTAATCATTTGCAATTGAGGGGCATGTTTGATTGGAGTTTTATTGAATTGTGTTATTAGCCATTATTTTCCTTATGCAAATAGCTTATTATCCTGCCCATTTTGTATTGGGTTATTTGGTTTTTATTATTGATTAGTAGGAGTTCTTTACATATTTTGGACACTAATTTGGATAAATTTCTTTTCCCAGTCTCTAACTTGTCTTTTAATGTTGCTTATGGTATTTTTTGTCTGTTTGTACATAATTTTTAAAAATCAATACAGTCAAATTTAACAATCTTCCTTAATGGTTTGCACTTTTTATATCAGGCTTAATATATTCTTCCCTACAAACCAAGCAATTAAAGATATTCTCCTATATTCTCTAATAAATGCCATGAAGTTTTTGTGTTTTAAAAGCAAAATTCATGTTGAAATTTATTTTTGTGTCTAGCATAGTAAATTAGAGAATGAATTGCCCAAACACTACTTATTGCATGGTTCCAGTGGCCTCTTTGTCTATCCATTACATAAAATTACACTGTCTTTGTTATTATGTCTGAGGAGGAGGAGGGAGAGGAAGAGGAGGAGAAACAGCAGTAGTAACTAATCCTTACATAGGCCTTATTGAATGTCAGGCATCGTGCTATGTGTTTTATATACTCATTTTATCCTTAACTGGATCCTATGAAGTAGGTATTCTTAATATCTCCACTTTATAAATTTAAAAAACTAAGGCACAGTCAGATTAAGTGATTTGTCACACAAATGTGTTTCTGGGATTCAAACCCAGACTGTGAAATGGAATGAAAACCCAGGCCGTCTGGCTTCAGAGTCCCCATTTACAATCAATCTATTTCCCAGTCTCCCAACCCAGTCCCTTCTCCTCCTTGTTCTTAGAAAAATAAACAAGTAAGAACAGTGTTGGCTAACTTTGGCCCTTTTTTCTCTTTCATTTTTTTTTTCTCTTCTCTCTCTCTCTCTCTCTGTCCATCTGTCTTTGTTTCTTTTCAGAAAAGGTTTCTGGCAGTATAGTAAAGAAGATGCTAAATAGAAAGTATGTTAAGTCATTTGACCATCGTTTTGGGATGACATGTCTTACCTTTTATATAACTTAGTTCAAATCTTCAATGATTTAGAGAATGCCAAAATGATAATTGGAAGTAACTTGTATCCCTTTTTTTTTTTTTCTTTTTTTTTTTAACATGCTTGCTCTAGCCACTGTAAATTCTGTTATTTCTGGGATTATTTCTGAAAAAGTTTTTCTTCCTTAAGTCTATGCTTACTAGCCTTGAGACCCTCAGTGACTCTTAGGAGAAGAGCTAGGCATAAAAATAAATAATTACAATACAGTTTGTTAAATGGCAGAATAGAATTATGGAAGCTTAGTCCAGGGATTACCTAGCCTTTCCAGGAGTTTCATGAATGAGTGTTTTGGCCATCTATTGCTAACAGGATGTGGTGGCTTGAAACCACAATCTTTTTATTATCTCTTACATTTCTAAAGGCTGACTAAGCTTAGCTGGGTGCCTGATGATGTCTAGGGCTGCATTCATCTGGGACTTGACTGGGCTGTACCATCTGAGATGTTTCTTTCACATGGCTGGGAGTTGGTGCCAGTTTATACTGAGCACTAATCTGGAGTTTTAATCTATACTGTGGTTCCCCTCGTGTAGCCTTTCCATATGGCATGGGTTTTTTATAGTATGGTGGCTGTGTCCCAAGAACAAAAAGTGAAGGCTGAGAATCCTCTTAAGGCCTAGACCTAAAAGTCCCAGAATGTCATTTTTTTACCGCATTCAAGCCAGTCCCAAGGCCAGATTCAACTGGAAGGTGTTGAATTGCTCACCTCTAGATCAGAGGAGTGTCAAAAACATACAGAACTGGAGGAATTGATGAAGGCCCCTTCTGGAAACTGTTATTCACAGGGAGCATCGCTCAAAAAAGGGAATTTGTTCTGAACTTCGAGGCATGAGAAAGCCTTCACTAGAGTGAATTAGGAGATCAAGGCAGAGGGTAATGACAGAAATAGAATAATATGTAAGGATAGGAGTTTTGTGCTGGTGTTCCAAGGGATAATTTTTTTTTTTCCCACTCTGTTGCCCAGGCTGGAGTGCAGTGGCATGATCATGGCTTACCACAGCCTTGACCTCCTGGGCTCAGGCAGTCCTTCCACCTCAGCATCCCGAGTAGCTGGGACTACAGACACATGCCACCATGCCTGGCTAATTTTTTAATTTTTTGTAGAGATTAGGTCTCTCTGTGTTGCCCAGGCTGGTTTCAAACTTTTGGGCTCAAATAATCTTGCCTCAGACTCCCTAATTGCTAGGATTACAGGCATGAGCCACTGCTCCCCACCCCAAGGAATAAATTGATACGGTGTGCTAGAAATAATAATAAAATAACAGCTAAAATTCATCAGGCACTCACTGGGTTTCAGGCATATGTGCCCTTTGAATGATGTAGTTCTTCTGTTCTTATAACAACCCTGTGAACTGGAGATTACTATTATCTCAATTTTCTTTCTTTTTTTTTAATTTTTTTATCTCAATTTTCTAGACAAGGAAACTGAGTCACAGATAGGTTAAATAACTTGCATATGGTCACATACCTTTTGAGCATCAGAACCGAATTTGAACACAGGTAATACATCTTTAGAGATCAGCCTCTCACCCACTGCTCTTCCCAGGCTCCTGTAGATCATAAAAACATGTGTATGCTATATTATATCCTGCCTCCCATTGGTTGTGTATGTCATACTAAGGATATCAATCTCTAAGTAAGAAACTAGAATGATCTCACTGGTCTTCTAATTGCTATATTTTTAACCCTCACCCAGATTTCTTAGGAGTAGTTCAGTCTAGGAGTCCCTAAGATGTTGATAGTAGTCCCGTGGTTTCTGGGGGTCTAGGTCAAGCAAAAATTCCTTCCCTCATTCTGGGTGCATCTTCTGGTAATGCTGAAAGTAGTGCTAAAACCCAAGAAATGGTGACAAAAATTTGATGTTCAGTTCCCCTCTCTGGGTTTCTTTGTGATACACAGAGAGGGAAGCAATTGGAAACAAACAGAGACCCAGTGACAAAGAGAAGAAGAGATGATGATGAACAGAGTAGGGATAAGCAGACTCCTGTTGGTAGCATAGTTGCTAGAGCTTCTTTGGATCCCAAACGATCTAATCTCGAACTCTTTTCTGTCTCTCCAAGCCTGAGCTACGTTCTTGGGGTTTCTGTGCATCGGATGGATATGGGGGAAACATCTATCTTTCCTATTTCCAGATACAGCTTTATAATCAGTCCCTATTATATAGTATAACCTAAAGTTAATCCCTACTCTTATAATCAGAAGGTCCCAACCGAGATGGATATTTAGCACTTATCAGGTGCCCTGTTACTGGCTATATTCTTTGAGGATAGGGACTGAGCATCTTTACATCAAAGGATAGAGGCTGAGCCTCTTTCTTTGATCCTTTATAGGATCTAGTCCAGGGCTTTGTGCTCAGTAAATGCTGTTGCTATTTGCTGATCGATTGTTCTATCTTCTGGGATTTTGAACATGTTTGTTGGTCATGGTCCAATAATGATAATGTATGAAATATCACACATAGTGTATAAATCTCATTTTAAAATATTTGTGCTTCCACCTCTGAACTGCTCCATTCATTAGACAAAAGCATTTGTCTGAACATTATTTGAGTTTTAAAAATAGTTTTATATAAATAGCTGATGTTTATATTAAGAAATTTATTTTAGATTTAAGAAGATCTTTGTTCACATATCAGACCTATATACACATGCTGTATTGAAAATGCTCTCAGTAGTTTGCTGCTTTCCACAGATGGGACTAAAAGCCATCTTGAAACCACATTGATACCATGTTGATTATTTTTTATATTGTTTGTTAAATAGGATGAAACATATTTTGGAAATGTTCATATTTGCTAAAAGTATATTACCTCAGCAAACATATGTCCTATGCCACAAAGATGAGTCTCCTGAACCATTCACAGTATATGTCATGATGAACAGCGTGGACTCTGGAGCCAGACGCCCTGAATTTAAATCTCAGCCAAATCATGCATAACCTTGGGCAAGTTACTTAAACTCTCTGGGCCTCATTTTCTTCATGTGTAACAAGAGGATGATAAAAACGTCTTCCTCACAAGAGTATTCTACAGATTGAATGAGTTAACTGTTAAGGTATTTACAACAGTACCTGACATGTCAGTGCTGTGTAAGTAATGGGTTAGCTATTGTGTTGTTGTTATTTACTGTTTGTTTCTGGGACTAGAAAAGGCATTTTCTTTTAATCTCCATGTTACCTGTAGGTATATCTGCCAAACCTTTTGGATAGCAGTAAAAGAAAGCAGAATAGCAAACCTTATAATAAGCAGTGCAGTGTAGCATCATAGAGAATACTCTTGCTGGACTCTTTCCTTGGGCCCGGTCACTTCACCTCCCAGAAATTTTCCCCAGCTTTGTAAGTTGTAAGCAGGGTTTTTTGAATCAATGTCATTCAGCTTCAGAACAGCTGTGCCATTCTAATGTTATCAGAGGGCGACACAATGGCAGCACTATGGAACACTTGTAGAAATACTTGAAGAGTGATTTTGTGAGGTTTAATTTGTGCTAAAAATTCATCAGCACATCTACAGCAAGGCAAATCTTCCCAAGACAGATGGAGACTGTTTTGAGGTTGGTTTCATGATTCTGATTGGGGCTGTTTTAATTTTATCATTGGACACTTCAAAACAAGGAATGAAATGTAAGGTAAATTATTATCTAAAATGAGCCCTTCTGTTAAGACGTGAAAAGCAGAAGAAAATTTGAGAGAGAAAGGAATTAATGTAGTAAATGGAACTGGGGACGTGAACAGAAGGGGCTTGGAGAGAGGTGAAGTTAAGGAATGTAGCATTTAAAATGATGAATTACATAAAGGAACATTCCCAACAGGATGCATAAGGAAGGGTGTGAAGAGGGCTGCCTATTTTAAAGATTGGAATAAGCAGTACATATTTGGAGGGTCTCAGAGTATATAAAGAGATCTGGTTAGCATGGCAGCCAGCTGCTTACCTCTCGTGATGGCATGAGAGAAGAAATGTGCTTAAGCTGAAGCGCAAAGGATTTAGGCTAGGCTTCTTAAACAATAAAGATTGTTAAACATTGATTTGAATTGTGTTCTCTCAATCCGGTAATACTGAAAAATAGCTTAACTGCCAATCAGCCAGAGACGTTCCTATACAAAAATGAAGTGACGGTTTCTTGACCTCCTTTTTTTTTTTTGAGTTGGAATCTCACTGTTGCCCAGACTGGAGTGCAGTGGCCGCTCCCAGCCACCGGGACCTCGACCTGCTGGGCTCTGGCGATCCTTCTGCCTCAGGCTTCTAAGTAGCTGGAACTACAGGCGCATGCTACCACGCCCGGCTGATTTTTTTATTTATTGTAGAGATGAGGTCTCGCCTGCCCAGGTGGGTCTCGAACCCGCGGGCTCAGGCAATCCACTCACCTCAGCATCCCAAAGGCGCGGGATTACAGGCTGAGCCACCGAGCCCGGTTCTTGACCTCTTATTAACTACAATTTGATTTGCTTTATGTTTTAGAATTTCACAGCAATTTCTTACTTGAAAGTATAAAATTTTTCCCTGGACTCTTTCCTTTCACCACCATCTCCCTTTGCTTCCTTCAGATGCTCTATAAATTTCTGTATCACCATTTTCCATTCCTCAGTTCCTTGTTAGTTCTGTGATTTTGCTGTGGATACGTTAGAAGATTTCCTTTCAAATAAATATTATACCTGCCTTTTAAAGCATATTCTAAAAGTGGGATGTCCAATTGTTTCATTTCATTTCATTTTTTTTATTTCATAAATTTTTAGATGCCAGGCACTGTGTTAAGCCCTAGAGATTCAACATTGAATAAGGTATAATTTCTAACCTATAGAGTTTTACTGTATAGTGGGTTGAAGACAGGCATGGCTACAATAAAATGCCAGAAGTGATTAATTGAAATGTGACATGGCATCTTAGCACAGAGAAGGGAGTTAGGAACTTTGTCTAGCAGTTAGGAACTTTGTGTACTAATATGTACACAAGTCACTTTGCAGGGAGCTTCTCCCTAAGTAAAGGGAAGTTACTGGGAGCGTTTGTCACTGGGGCCTATCTCTAATCCAGGCCAAGAGAAACTTGGTCTAAAGCAGGTGACCCTGACCCTAGGTCCTGGTGAGGAACTAGACTATACAGCAGGAGGTGAGCAGGGAGTTAGCAAGTGAAGCTTCATCTGTATTTACTGCTACTCCCCATCACTTGCATTACTGCCTGAGCTCTGTCTCCTGTCAGATTAGCTGTGGCATTAGATTCTCATAGGAGGATGAACCTATTGTGAACTACACATGTGAGGGATCTAGGTTGCATGCTCCTTATGAGAATCTGATGCCTGATGAGCTCAGGTGGAACTGAGGCAGTGATGCTAGTGCTGGGATGTGGCTGCAAATACAGATTAACATTAGCTGGGGGGTTGACTACATAGAGACTACAATAAACCAATGGCTTGCATACTCATATCAAAACACTATCAGTCAGTGGCAAGTAAGGAGTTGATGTACTTCAATTGTACAGCTTAATCTGGTGACAGGCTTTAAGCCAGAATCTGAAACTTATTTTAATGCACACATGGCCCACCCATTATTTTATTTACCTCTTACACGTGCACCTCTTTTTTAAATGGTGAATTATATAATTATTCCATTATATATTAAAGTGTAATAATAATGGAAACAAAGTGCACCATAAATGTTATGTGCTTGAATCATTCCCCTGTTCCATGGAAAAATTGTCCTCCATGAAACTGGTCCCTGATGCCAAAAGGTTGGGCACTGTTGATGTAAAGTACTGGAAGATGTGTTAGACCAACCTTGATCTGTGTAGGTTAGGTAACCACTCCTTGGTAAGGCCTCTGTGGGTAGTGACTTCCCAGCAATAACTCCATACCATGGAGGAGAAAGCACAAGTTTTGGCAGACGAGAACCTGTGTCTGCCACATTTCCTACAGAGGACATCTTGATATTAAATTTGGTAATAAATGCAAAAGAACTTAGCAAGAAATAGGCACTCAAGAAATATGTATTAAAAGGAAGAAATGGATTCCAAATGGAATGTGCAGGCCTTGTTTGGATCCTAATTTGGATATACCAACTCTGAGGTGACTATTTTGAAGCAATTAGGAAACTTTGTTATGAAATGGGTAACAGATGAAATCAAGGAACCATTGGCAGTTTTAGTATAGTGGAAATAGCATTGTACTTATGTAAGAAAATGTCTATCCTTTTTAGAGATAAATGCTGAAGTGTGCCTAAAGTCTGAATTTTGTATAAAAGGCTTCAGCAATGTGATAAAGGGAGGATGTTGGAAGTGAGGCAAGTTCTTGACATTGTTAAATTCAAGTGGTGGGTATATGGAGGCTCGTTGACCTATGCTGTCTGCTTTTGTGTGTGTCTGAAAATTTTTGTAACTAAATTCCTCTGCCCTTCCTCCCCCAGTGAGCATTTATGACTGGATTGGTAACTTAGACATGTAACTGTTGGCAGCATTCAGGATTTAATTGGAAAGAGGAAAATAATAGGCAACTGCAAAGTTTAGAACTAAAATATCTATATGTGGTTTTTTTAAAATTTATTTTTTTACATGTTAACTTGTATACAATCCCTAATGCAGATTTTTATTTAAAAGCAGAGAGGCAGAGTTCTTCAGTTTTGATTACAAACAGAAATCATATGCCAAGTTCATTGGCAAAGATGAATAATTTTAATGGCTATGTTTTGTAATGTCCAAAAAAGACACTATGAAGAGAGTTGATTTTTAGCACAATCTCATAAATCTCTTTTTTATTCCTATTGCTTTATTATTTGCAGAAATACATTCAAAGGTATATAATATAATATTCTTTCTTTAGCAAAGTTTATACTTGTTTAAAGCATCTTGAGAGAAAAAATGATTGTATTGTTTTATTTTCCCTTAACATAAAATATAGACACATTTTCTCTCTACAGCTTAGATTATTTAAAAGCTTTGGAGGTAAATTTCAGAATTAAGTTTTTATCTGAAGATGCATTTTCTATATTGAATAATCAAACTTGGAATTAAAAGTCACTTGAGATTAGCAGGTTGCTTTTTTTTTCCCTCCAAAAAATGTTTTATCTGCTTTCAGAGTTTTAGCTCTTGGATGTCAGATTAAAATTCTGAAGCATGTTCGATTCATCTCAGAATTGAATGTCAAATCCAAAGACAGATATTTATAACTGAGTTCTGTTCAGGCAAAAACTCAGTTTCCAGGCTGCAGCTTAGATGATTGCAAAGCTCTCATTCATAGTCAATGTTGCCATCAAAATTTAAACAAACAAATTATACCTTTAAGATTGGATTTTAGCAAGCCAGTTCTTTAATTCCCTGTTTATTATGCTTTATATTTGCAGAGCGATTAGGAGTTTATATGTTGCTTTCAAGTAATTATTTTTTCTCACAACAATATTCTGGCACTGAGAGTATTATCTCCACTTGACTGATGAGAAAATTGAAGTTCTAAGAAATGAAATGACTTGCCCAAAGTCATTCAGTTAGTTAGCAGCTTAGTTAAGATTTCCATTCAGTTCTTCTGACTTCAGATTTTTCCATTCTACAATTTCTATTATAAATTTCTCTTATTTTTCTTTCCTTCTTTTTTTTTTTTTTTAAAAGACGTTCACTCTGGTCCAGGCCGAAGTACAGTGGCATAATCATGGCTCATTACAACCTTGAACACCTGGGGTCAAGTAATCCTCTCACCTCAGCCTCCTTAATAACTGAGACTCTAAGCATGTGCCATCATGCCTGGCTAATTTTTTCTTTCTGCTTTTTTTTTTTTTTAAGGTGAGTTCTTGCTATATTACCCAGGTTAGCCTCGAACTCCTGGGCTCAAGCAATCATCACATCTCAGCCTCTCAAAATGCTGGGATTACAGGTATGAGCCACCATGACTGGCCATCTATTATACATTTCTACAAGCAAGAGACTAGTAAAAAATAAAAATAACCTACATGCATTCTGGAGCTCTTTATATACAAATATTTCAAAATTTTAATTAATGCGAAAATTTATTCTTGCAATTGGCTAAGGAAAGGAAGAGAATTTATACACTGTACTAATTTTTAGCAGATTTTCATGTAAAAGAATATAACACTGACTCTAGCAGAAACAACTAACTTTCAAGTGAAATAGATTATGATTGTTCCTTAACACTGAAACCTTAAATGAGGGCCTGATGTATGCTTTCAAAACCAATCATTGATGAGTATTTAAACATGAAGGAGGTTACCTTTTTTATTAGACTACACTGCTGAATCAGTAAGATAATTATATAATAATTATACAGTGGTACATACTATATAATTATACAATTATCAGTATAATAATTGAGGAAAGTTATACAATGCAGTAATTACTGAGTGAAATAAGCAAGAGAAGTAAATGTGTGTATAGTATGCCACCATTACCAATCATCTGAGATGGGGGTGTGTTTGCTTATATTAAAAATAGAATGAAAAACCATCAAATGTAAAGTATAATTCTTATTGGGGAAGAAAAGGATAAGTAGATAAGTTAAAATTCCCTAAATATGAGTTTGGGGTAGATATGATTTTGAAGCAGCATGAATATTTAAATAATTATAAAACAAGATTAATGTAAAAAGCCATCCCTAAAATTCAAAAGCAAAGTGAAACAAGTAACTGTGTAACAAATTGGTGACATAACCACACAGAAAATAACTTTTTAAAGTTTTAAACCACAGCAATTTGAATGTACATAACTAGGAATATATACCCTAAGAACAAAAAAAATTCAAAGACTAAATTATTTACAGTGAGTATATTATTGGAGTTAGTAGTCATATTGTTATCCTGATACTAGTATTATGAGATAAAACAGATGAATAATTATGTTAGTGTCCTTGAGAATTGGAATTTTGGGCATTGGAGAAGGAAAATAAAGATGAAGATCAGAGAAGATGAATGAGATTAATAGAAAACTTGTAGTCCTGAACTTGAATTACATTATCAGTATGAACTGATATTTTATTTTTTTCCAAAAAAGTATTATCTAGCTCTGTCCACTGAAAAGGCCTAGAAACAATAATTAATTGTACAATAATGAGCACCCCTAGCCACTAGACTGGTATCTGAATGACATTTCCCACTAAAAGAAACTAGGGCCAAGAACCCTTGATTCTAAGGCCAGGGCAAGACATAAAGAAGAGGTAGAGAACCAGGCATAGTGGCTCATGCCTATAATCCCAGCAAGTAATTTTGGGAGGCCAAGATGGGAGGATTGCTTGAGCCCAGGAGTTTGAGACCAACCTAGGCAAAATATCAAGACCTCATCTTTACAAAAATAAAAAAAATTAGCTAGGCATGGTAGCATGTGCCTATAGTCCCAGGTACTGGGGAGGCTGAGGGGGAAAGATCACCTGAGCCCAGAAGATCAAGGCTGCGTGGCCGTAATCATGCTGCTACACTCCAGCATGGGGGACAAAGTAAGACACCAACTCAAAAAAAATTAAAATAAAAAATAAAAAAGAAGAAGAAGAGAAAAGAAAAGGAAGAAAGCAAAGACGACTTAAAGGCTAGTTGGTTTGTGACAAAAGAACCCGGGAGTCAGTTTGAATAGGCTCTTACTGACCAATGGTAGAACACTGATCATCAATTAAGTGGAAACACATTGGATTTGTTAAAATCCACAAGTTTGTTTGAGTTGGTGTTTCACTCTGTTACCCAGACATGAGTGCAGTGGCATGATGACAGCTCACCACAACCTCAACCTCTTGGGCTCAGGTGATCCTCTTGCCTCAACCTCCCAAATAGCTAGGACTACAGGTGTGCGCTGTCAGGCCCAGCTAATTTTTTTTTTTTGATAGAGATGCAGTCTAAATATGTTTTCTAGGCTGATCTCAAACTTCTGGCTCAAGCAAACCTCCTGCCTCAACCTTCCTAAGTACTGGTCTTATAGGCATGAGCCACTGTGCCCAGCCAAAATCCACAAGTTTATACTGATACTTATTTTTAAAAAGACTCTTCAGTGGCCACTTATGGAAGAATCTAGTAAACTAACTCAGTATTTTGAACCAAACACAGAGAAAAAATATGCAGCAATTTTTCTACCTTCCTATATGAACTATACTTCAGGAAAAGCAAGAATTGATGAGACGGTTTCCTTTTTGTAGGAGTATATTAGCTAATAAGTGACGATATAATATATATACACCATTCTGCAATGACAAATTGAGGTAATGGTCACAAAGCAGCTCCTCGTGTCACAAAATGAGAGACAAGAAGGCATCATGTGCCTCCTGTTTTGCAACTTATTTATGACAAAGATTAGATCTCAAGTTATCAAACTTCTAGATTTGACTACGAGTTTTCAGGAAGAAAAGAAAAATAAAAGAATGCTTTAATAAAAGACACCATAGGGATGCCATCAGCAAAATCTAGCCCATGGAAAACTCTAAAGTATCAATAATCTGGTTTCTTCTACACATAAACTGCAAGGAATAAATGATGTGAAGAGAGTTACAGACGAAAACAGTCTTAAGAGATTTATCAATCAGTTGCAGTATTTGGACCTTATTCAAATCTTGATTCAACAAACAGTTGGGGAAAAACCGTGCATATAAAAGTTGGGGAAATTTAAACACTGACTGGATATGTGATATTATTAGGGAATTATTACCGACTTTAGAAGTGTAATAACAGTATTGGGTGGTTATGGTTTTTTTAAAAATCCATATCTTTTAGAGACATCCCAAAACATTTACAGATACAATATTATTTCTGGGATTTGTGTCAGAATATTCCAGGGGGAGGAGAAGGGACAGGGCATATAGGTGAAACACAAGATGTTAATTTGTCAGAACTGGGAATGAACGATATTATCTTCTCTGCTTTTGTGTATGTTTTCGATTTTTTTATAATACGATTTTTAAAAGGAATGTTACTTAAGATGAAAAAATGATGATTGCATTTTGACTATAAGTAATTGTTTCTGTGAAATAGTTATTCAATTAAGAAGGATCTCAGGTTATAATTGTTTGTTTGTTTGTTTGTTTTTAACTCCATTCCCCAAAGTACATTCCTAAGATTTCTTAAATATCAAGTATGCGCCAGACATCTGCTGTAGTCATGTTATATGTAGTATCTTACTTAAAATTTACCAGACTCCTGTGAAGAAATTCTACTGTCTTCACTTTTCAGATCATGCTGAGAGAGATTAAATATCATGAACCAAGACTCAGCTAGTGCAGGATGCGGCCAATCTTGCGACGCCGCCCTTTGGCTTTCAGTGCTGCTGTGCTCCCAGCCTACTCTGTTCAGCCCCAATAGTTCACAGGAGTGGAGATTTTGAGTGACAGTGTGTGCTGTTATACGTGTATCTTTTCCACTCTCTTGATCAGTACTCTTCGCCCAGATCTCAAGTCTTTTTGGGGAGATCGTAATTTGCATTTTGGCTAAATAAGAGACTTCATAACTAGTCAGCCTGCTCCAAGGCAATACTAGCCACTATCTGAATCTTTAATGAGGCAAGCTGTTCCCCTTTCCCACAAGATGGGGGAGAAAAGCACAATTTTGGCTTTAACATTCCTCTTGATCAATCGTTCCAAGGCGGCTTTCCCTCCTACAGTATATTTAAATGGAGTGCTGCCTTTAGTCCGGGCTAGGATGGTGGATCCTAATGCAAGACCTTCTGATTATCATGCACAAGGCAGGGTGGAGTGGGGACCTACTGGGAGTTAGATGAGGCATTTTCAATATTAAGAAAACAGTCCTTGGATAAAACTCTGATGTTGCTCCAAGGGGATGGCTCCCTCATCTAGGATCCAGGGGGGCTTATAAAATTGTTCAAAAGGTGAATGTTCAAGACATCTGTGGACTGTCAGAACATTGTGCATAAGTCATCTCCAGGTGAGTAAATTAAAAACCTCATTAGTAAAATCTTCTGTACAATGGCGCTTTCTTGTAAAGGCACTTCTTACAGCAACTATATTTTGTGGTAATTGAAGCTGTATCGGTAAAGTAGCAGCCCAGGAGGATGACTAAGATAAGTTTCAGTGCTTTAAGAGGTTTGATGACTGATTCCAAACAGATAAACCGTAGTGATTTGAGAAGCTTTGACTGATCTAAGCATCTTTTGTCTCCCACTTCATTGATATTGGAAGCAACTTGGACACTTTTCCTGAAATGAATAATAAATATAAAAATGTATTGAAGCAATCCTTTAAAGGAGGTAAAAAATACTAAAATGTTCAGTAACCTAGTTAGCCAATGATTATTTAGAAATTTTCTTCAAAATTTTCCAAGATTGATATACGTGTGTATGCCCTTCAATCTTAAAATTAGTTGTTTTTCCCTCTTTTTTTGTGAGAGGATTTCCCTAAACCCCTGGCAAAGACGATCAAGTTAAATAATGCATAGTTTCTGTCTCATGAGGACAGGAGTGAAATAAATTGTCATGGTCATAGTAGTCTGTCCTTGGTTTAAATGCAGAATTTACCTTTATGCCTGGAGATACTTCTCACTTATTCTGTATAGTTGTTGAACAGCTTTCAGACATATGGAAGGCTATAGAGAGATTCAGTTAAACTGGGGATTGCTCCATAATTTAAAATATTGTTACTTTGAACAAGAATTTAATGTTAGCTCTCTGATATTAATCACTTGTAAAATTTGTATGTCTCTTATTAAACTCTGACAGTCCAAGTCACTGCTTCTTCATTTCAAAACACTCTGTAATAAAAACCCAAATTAGCTAAGTTTT
>NW_007217296.1:0-1204 GCF_000164805.1 Carlito syrichta
ACGCAGCCATAACAAGAATGAAATCATGTCCTCTGTAGCAACACAGATGGAGATGAGAGCTGGACGTCATCATAAGTGTCCTGACTCAGAAACAGAAAACCAAACACTGCCATGTTCTCACTCATATAGGGAACTAAATGGTCACAAAAATGGAAATAACAGACACTGGGGACACCAGTAAGGGGGGAGGCAGGGAGGCAGGTTAGAATTCAGAAATTACCTATCAGGTTCAATGTTCACTATCTGGGGAATGGGCCACCTGAGATGCAATCCCTACCACTACACAAAATGTCTATGTAACAAACATGCATGTGTACCCTCTGAATTAAAAAAAAAATTTTTAAGTGGGCAAAGGACATGAACAGACATTTCTCAAAGAATGACATAGAAGCACTCAACAAGCTCATGACAAAATGCTTAGTCTCGCTAATCAGAGAAATGTAAATCAAAACTACAATGAGATACCACCTAACACTGGCAAGGATGGCTATAATTAAAAAGTCAAAAAACAACAAGTGTTGCCATAGCTGCGGAGAAAAATGGAAGACTTCTACACTGTTGGTGGGAATGTAAGCTAGTTCAACCTTGTGGAAGGCAGTGTGATGATTTCTCAAAGAACTACACAGAGGAACATAAATCGCTTTACCAAAAAGGCATCTGCACACATAAGTTTACTGCACATTATTCACAATAGCAAAAACATGGAACCAACCCAGATGACCATCGAAAGTAGACTGGATAAAGAAAATGTGGTACATACATACGGTGGACTATTATACAGCCATAAAGAAGAACAAAATCATGGTCTTTGCAGCAACATGGATGCAGCTGGATAGTCCACTACGTGAACTATCACAGAATCAAAGAACTGAATACCACTTGTTTTCACTCATAAGCAAGTCCTGATCACTGATCACAGGAGCACAAGGATGAGATTGGCAGATGCTGGACAATGCTAGTGGAGGGAGGAAGGGAGGAAGGAGAGGGGCACATGGCAACACACTGGGTACCTGGTCCACTATCAGGGGGAGAAAGTGCCAGCTAGAAGCCCAAATTTCACTTGCATGCAATTTACTTATGCAAATAAATCTTGCATGCAATTTACTTATGTACCCCACAACTCTAAAATAAAATTTAAAAAATAAAAATAGGCTGGGCTTGGTGTTAAGTGTGTAATCCCAGCACTTTGGAAGGCCGAGGTGAG
>NW_007217297.1:0-671 GCF_000164805.1 Carlito syrichta
CGATCTGGATGTCGTGTTTGCCTCTTCCTCTAAGTGCGGAAAGGATAAGACCAAGTCTGTCTCTTCCACCATCTTCTTCCACTGTGACCCCCTGGTGAGGGATGGGATTCCTGAATTCAGTCACGAGACTGCCGACTGCCAGTACCTGTTCTCGTGGTACACCTCAGCCGTGTGTCCTTTGGAGTGAGTACGGTGTCCCGACACTTAGCAGTTGTGCGCCACAACGTCTCTTGGATCTTAGTGTGTGGATAAGTGCATGTGTGGTTCCCCTGCCCAATGTTTTATTGTGAAATACTCAAGCATGCACAAAAACTAGAGAACATGGAAAAATGGGACCCCACATAGCCCGCACCCAGCTCCTGCGATGATCAGCATCCTGCTATTTATTTTTGGTCTACCCCAACATCACTACTTCCTGCCAGCCCCATAGCAATGGCCGTGCTTCCTTTGTGCCCACTGTGCCCTGAACAGGGTCCAGCCAGAGCGCCAGCTTGATCCTGCTCCCTCCCCCATTGCTGCTTTCCTCTCTTTCACTCCTGGGAGGTGGGTAGCCACTGGGCCCTCTCTTTATATGCTCAGAGCATCTTTTCTGTATGTCCTAATACAAATAATTGTATAGTAAAGCTTCACTTTGATTTGAGGGAAGTTTTTTCTGTGTTGGAATGAATGAA
>NW_007217298.1:0-754 GCF_000164805.1 Carlito syrichta
CCCCCTGGTGAGGGATGGGATTCCTGAGTTCAGTCACGAGACTGGCGACTGCCAGTACCTGTTCTCGTGGTACACCTCAGCCGTGTGTCCTTTGGAGTGAGTACGGTGTCCCGACACTTAGCAGTTGTGCGCCACAACGTCTCTTGGATCTTAGTGTGTGGATAAGTGCATGTGTGGTTCCCCTGCCCAATGTTTTATTGTGAAATACTCAAGCATGCACAAAAACTAGAGAACATGGAAAAATGGGACCCCACATAGCCCGCACCCAGCTCCTGCGATGATCAGCATCCTGCTATTTATTTTTGGTCTACCCCAGCATCACTACTTCCTGCCAGCCCCATAGCAATGGCCGTGCTTCCTTTGTGCCCACTGTGCCCTGAACAGGGTCCAGCCAGAGCGCCAGCTTGATCCTGCTCCCTCCCCCATTGCTGCTTTCCTCTCTTTCACTCCTGGGAGGTGGGTAGCCACTGGGCCCTCTCTTTATATGCTCAGAGCATCTTTTCTGTATGTCCTAATACAAATAATTGTATAGTAAAGCTTCACTTTGATTTGAGGGAAGTTTTTTCTGTGTTGGAATGAATGAAAATCTTATTCTGCAGATCTGAGAATCTGCCTAGGCTGGATTTTCATGGCGACAAGGGTCGTGTTTATGCCCTGAAGAAGGTGGCACCTCCATGTGGCTGTCTGTGTCCCTTTGCCCAGAACAACCTGTTATCCATCGCTTTCCTCTTGGATTTATTTTCTTCCTCATTCC
>NW_007217299.1:0-1422 GCF_000164805.1 Carlito syrichta
AAATGCCATGAGGTGAATCCTGCCTCCTGACACGGCAGCTGGTCTTGTGTGTTGGTTTGGAGGAGACCAGCCCAGGCCCGAGGTCCTGTCAGGTTTGGGTATTTGGAGTTCGACTTCCTGTGAATGAGAAAGGCACAGTTTACAGGACTTTGGGTTTTACTCTAATGCCAGAGAGAAAGATTGCACAGAAGCCCTCGTTTTTTTGTTTTTGTTTTCTAATACCACTTTATTCCTTAGCACCTCAATATAAAAGTAAATACAGGTGAACCATTTTTCTTAATTCTGCATTATTATAAATACAGAAGTTCTCCTAGCAATCTAACACTCAAATAGATGAAATCATCTCTGACACATGGTAGAATTCATATAATGATAATACCTAAAATAATAATTAGTGCAATATACTGAACTGATCAAAATAAAATGAACTTTGGAAAACAAGGCTGCTAGATTGTTACTAACACTTTGCAACACTTTATGTCACAAATTTTGGGTACATTGTTTAATGATGGTTCTAGCCAAGTAGGAACAACTGGAGCTACTTCCTTTCAAGGGTGGAGAGAAAGAATGAATTAGCTGTTTTAGTAACTGTACATTTTTTATACTTTGAAGTGACCCTCAAATATTACAGAAAAGTATTATATATATGGAGACTACAATGCAGTATTTACAGTACAACTGAAGATTGCATTTAAAATAATCCAATTTGAATATATATAATTGTTAGTGCATTAACTCTATTATGTCAAAAGGAAACCTCCCTGCCCCCAAATAACAAAACCTGTGTGATGGCCAGCAGTGATTAAATAGAAATCACAGGCACCTGGTTTGTTTCATTTCTGTTGACAAGCTCACATGGTTGATGGAAACACAACCCATTAAGATACATTTATCAGTTCTCATATCCCTGTAAGTTCTCATATCCCTAAAACAAGATGGAGTTGCATTCAACTTCTACCCCATTTTAAAAATAATAAAACTGGCTATAATTCAGATGCCACTAATGTTTATTCTCTCTCCTCTTCACCCCTCCCAAAGATGTGGGACTGTTTTCTTATGGTTAATTTACTAAAATGCACAATGTACACTTTTCAGATATAAGTACCAGAAGAAACTACCACTTGCCTGAATAGTGTAGCTAAGTAAAACTTTAGGAGCCCTTTCCAAAACGGTTTTTGGAAAACCCAAATTAATCAGTTCCAAATCTGTGTCATAAGTGACTGCTGTACCAGTGTGAAGAAACTGGCTGGTTAACTGTGTGGTCAAGACGGTCGTTTGTCTATGTTCCCTAGTGATGAGAAGTTATTATTCCTAACCTTTTAATGAAACAAGTGTACACATAGTTCTCATTTTCCCTTCCTGTTGCTGAAACATTAGTCAGAGGGACACATGCATGTTATTAAAAATTAAGTTCAAAACACT
>NW_007217300.1:0-668 GCF_000164805.1 Carlito syrichta
TGACACGGCAGCTGGTCTTGTGTGTTGGTTTGGAGGAGACCAGCCCAGGCCCGAGGTCCTGTCAGGTTTGGGTATTTGGAGTTCGACTTCCTGTGAATGAGAAAGGCACAGTTTACAGGACTTTGGGTTTTACTCTAATGCCAGAGAGAAAGATTGCACAGAAGCCCTCGTTTTTTTGTTTTTGTTTTCTAATACCACTTTATTCCTTAGCACCTCAATATAAAAGTAAATACAGGTGAACCATTTTTCTTAATTCTGCATTATTATAAATACAGAAGTTCTCCTAGCAATCTAACACTCAAATAGATGAAATCATCTCTGACACATGGTAGAATTCATATAATGATAATACCTAAAATAATAATTAGTGCAATATACTGAACTGATCAAAATAAAATGAACTTTGGAAAACAAGGCTGCTAGATTGTTACTAACACTTTGCAACACTTTATGTCACAAATTTTGGGTACATTGTTTAATGATGGTTCTAGCCAAGTAGGAACAACTGGAGCTACTTCCTTTCAAGGGTGGAGAGAAAGAATGAATTAGCTGTTTTAGTAACTGTACATTTTTTATACTTTGAAGTGACCCTCAAATATTACAGAAAAGTATTATATATATGGAGACTACAATGCAGTATTTACAGTACAACTGAAGATTGCATTTAA
>NW_007217301.1:0-495 GCF_000164805.1 Carlito syrichta
TTGGTAGTAATTTATAATGTAATAGTTGTAGAAATAAGTAATTTTTGTATGGACATTAAGAAATGGTAATCATGCTGGGCTTAGTGGTTCAGCCTGTAATCCCGCGCCTTTGGGAGGCTGAGGTGAGTGGATTGCTTGAGCCCGCAGGTTCGAGACCTGCTTGGGCAGTGAGACCTCATCTTTACAATAAAACAAAAAATCAGCTGGGCGTGGTAGTGCATGCCTGTAATTCTGGATACTTGGAAGACTGAGGTGAAAGGATCACCGGAGCCCAGCAGGTTGAGGCTGCGGTGGCCAGGAGCAGCCACTGCACTGCACTCCAGTCTGGGCAACAGAGTGAGACTCCAACTCAAAAAAAAAAAAAAGAAAAAGAAATGGTAATCATTAGAAAATGTTAGGCGTTTATAAGATTTATAGTTAATATTTAGGATGATAATGTTTTAAGATCAAAACAGGATGAACAAAGATACATTGCCTGTCCGGTCCATTAAATTG
>NW_007217302.1:0-869 GCF_000164805.1 Carlito syrichta
CTAATAAAATGACTAATACTAACATCTCTTCAGGTAGGGACCTGACTTGTGTGTGAGCACGTTCCAATGTGAGGAGGATGAATATTTAATGGATGTTCCCTTGGTATGAAATAAGATAATCTTTGACAGATGGTGGTTTTAAATGAGAACTTTACAATAATTCAGAGTGGACTGAGCATATTTTCTCTTTGTGCTTTAAAAAAGGATCTTTTACGAGGGTGATATCTTTTCCGTAAAAATAAAGGCAAATTGCAAGTCGCAAATGCCCACATTTTCAGATATCATGCTTTTTTCATCAGTACATTAAGAGAATTCATAGATTTCATTATAAATGTCATTTTTTAGGTACCAATAATCAAGTTTGTTAGAATTGATAAAGTGCTGGCTATTAATAAATGTAAAAAGGGAAAGGAATACTTTTCTAAAGATTGCCTTTGTTCTTTTTTAGAGTATTAGGATTTAAATGCCATTCATCCTGTACGACTGTCTTAAATTGAGTATTTGGGAAGATAAATTGAATATTTTTCTTTCTTTCTTTTTTTTTTTTAATTTGGTGGAGGCATGTTGTTGACCTAATATTTAAAGGCCAGATTGGGAACATATCATTGCAACCAGAAGTCAGTGGTCTGTAGGGAAAGGTCATCCTTCTCCTTGGCCTACATTAAATCTCTTAGTAAATACAGGGTGTCTGACCTGTTGTAACTCGCTGCATATTCAGGTTGTCTTCATGTTTAGAGAACTGCTCTAAAAACATATGGCATGAAAGACTGTGGCTGGATGAGTTCATTGCCTGCTGAAAGCTTTGAATCCCAAAGTAGTTGCTTTCTTCCACTTAAAAACGCTGCTGTAAATATCTATAAAAATACTCC
>NW_007217303.1:0-819 GCF_000164805.1 Carlito syrichta
AAATTTACTATGCTGCCAAGTATCAAAAGAGTGCATGTTATTCATTCAACTTTTTATCCAGTGCCTCAGCAAGGATACTTCTCACCAGGAGGCGAAGATCTGCTATCTGCTTATAATCTGAGCTTTGATAACTAGGTGACAAGCCATTTATACCCATATGTGCCTTCAACTCTTTCTGGTGCCTCAGATTTCCTAAACATTAAGATAATTTTCCAGTAAAATGACACAAGCCAAAGGCAGTATTCAGTGGATTTTGTTCATGGCTGATGAGTGCCTCAAGGGACACCTACAGATGCGATATTTTTTTTCTGATGTCTGTTGAGTTGAATTCTGTCATAGTGTTTCCCAATCTGACCTGCACTGTGTCCCTTGGTAATTGTGAAATATCTTTTGAAAGGAGTTAAAACAGATAATGGCTTACAGTGACTTAGAAGAGCTTATTATTTTCATGAGGATAAACAGCTCATTAGAAAGGCCCTGTGATGCCTCAAGCTTAGAGAAAAGGTTTGTGTTTACCTCTTCAGCAAAACATTTAACACACACACTCATTACAAACAGATAATATTACCATGTTCATGTGCCAGGAATAAAAGAAAACATTATTAAAACAAAATGCATTTGTCCACTCTTAACTATATTATTTCCAGTTTGAGACTATCTCCTCTTTTTCTCCTTTAAATCTCCAGGCAACTCATAATAAATTATGATAACAAATTTATGGTTTTACTAGGCCTTTTTTTTTTAATTGGAGTCTCACTCCTTCACCCAGGCTGGAATACAGTGGCACGCACGCTCACTGTCACCCCAGCGTCGACCTGG
>NW_007217304.1:0-779 GCF_000164805.1 Carlito syrichta
GGCTTACAGTGACTTAGAAGAGCTTATTATTTTCATGAGGATAAACAGCTCATTAGAAAGGCCTGTGATGCTCAAGCTTAGAGAAAAGGTTTGTGTTTACCTCTTCAGCAAAACATTTAACACACACACTCATTACAAACAGATAATATTACCATGTTCATGTGCCAGGAATAAAAGAAAACATTATTAAAACAAAATGCATTTGTCCACTCTTAACTATATTATTTCCAGTTTGAGACTATCTCCTCTTTTTCTCCTTTAAATCTCCAGGCAACTCATAATAAATTATGATAACAAATTTATGGTTTTACTAGGCCTTTTTTTTTTAATTGGAGTCTCACTCCTTCACCCAGGCTGGAATACAGTGGCACGCACGCTCACTGTCACCCCAGCGTCGACCTGCTGGGCTCCAGTGATCCTTCTGCCTCAACCTTCCAAGTAGCCGGAACTACAGACATGCGCTACCACACCCAGCTATTTTTTATTTTACTGTAGAGACAAGGTCTCGCCAAGTTGCCCAGACTGGTCTCGATCCCGCAGGCTCAGGCAATCCACTCGCCTCAGCCTCCCAAGGTGTTGGATTATAGGCTGAGCCACCGAGTCCGGCCTACTAGGCCTTTAGAACAGAGCCATCATGTTTGATGTCCAGGTTGTGTTGCAAAGCTCCGATTTTGCAGCATGCAGATAGCCTGAATTATGTGGATCCTACTTGTATGCAAGTTGAGTATCCCTTAACTGAAATGCTTTGGACCAGAAAGAAGTGTTTGGGATTTCTCTTT
>NW_007217305.1:0-1749 GCF_000164805.1 Carlito syrichta
GATTACAGGCGTGAGCTACCACACAGGGCCTAGTTAGTACAATTTAAATAGAACCTGCCTCTTTATGGTTGGGTATGGTGGCTCATGCCTATAATCTCAGCACTTTGGGAGGCCAAGGTTGGAGAGTTGCTTGAGACCAGAAGTTTGAGATCAGCCTGAGCAACATAGTGAGACTCTGTTTCTACCCACCCCCCCAAAAAAATCAAAAAATTAGCCAGGAATGGTAGTGCATGCCTGCAGTCCCAGCTACTTGGGCTGAGGCAGGAGGATTATTTGAGCTCAGGCATTCGAGGTTGCGGTAAGCCATGATCGTGCCACCGTACTCCAGTCTGGGCAACAGAATGAGACTGCAACTCAAAAGAAAAGAAAATGCCCTGCTGGGAAATACTTCCTAAGAATTGTAATATTTATTTAAGTGTTGTGTTCCACTTTCAATCCATGTCATTTATTAATATGTCCAGTGGCTTCTAAATTTCCAGTTAGATTTTAAAGTGTTTTTTCTAAAGCTGTGAAACCTTTATCACTAAAAGGAAAAACTTACTTAGAAGGTGATAAGTAGCCTCTCTTGGTAGAGAGAAAAAAATAGTACCTTAAACATCACTTGAGAACTAAAGTCTGTAAAACTGAGTAGCTATTCTGGTGACTGAGCAGAAGGGAAAGAAACAGCTGTCCCTGCTGGGAAAGACCAAAGTGTTTATGTAAATTAGTAATCTCAGATACGCACAAGTTGACACAAGAACTAAGTGTAATCAAAAAATTAGCTTTGGCACTTAGTAAATTTATAACTCTGATGTGACCTTGCTGCATCTAATAAATTCTGCATGTGATGAGTTGTTGGAACCCAGTGAGTTACTTTTTCTTAAAAGATGGTGCAAGTGAATTGCAAATATGGTTACTATTTGGATAAATGTATTTTGTTTATGCTGTGACCCTTAATCCTGATCCACCTTTTTGTGAATATATGTGAGAGCTTCAATTGCTTAGGTACAAACCTGTCATCATTATCAAAAAAAGATGTTTTTGATAGGTGATCTAGCTTTTTCACATAAATATGTTAGAGCATTCATTTCTTGGAAAAATAAAGACAAAAGACTATAATATAAAGCACCTAATTACTTTAAAATAAAATTCATACCTTGAACATCCAATGTAATACTATAAGAAAAAAAAAATAAATAAATAAAATTCATAATGATACCTAGTTTTGGTCAAGATAATTGCCAGCTTCCCACTCTTCTGTAAATATTACAGGAAATCCATGTATGTGAAAGTGATGGGCAGACACAAGTCTACCAAGCAGGCAGCTGCTTTTTGCTTCTTGTTCCTAAGAAGTGTTTAGTTCCCTGCATATACTTTGTCTACAACTAGAATAAGAAAACCCTTGATTACTGCTTTAGTTATAGCTTCCTTGTCCAAATACTCAGACTGCAGTCATAGGCAGGAAGATCTAGGAAAGCTACTAGCAAACTTTGCCTGCACTTATACTCTAAGAAATAATGGAGTTAATTATTAAAAGGGTCAGGTCTAGTGATGATGAGGAGCAATTTGAACAAAGGTTTGGAATAGAAAAGAAATGGTGTGTCTTTGGAGCTTAGCTGGAGCTGAACCATAGCATTTAAGAATAGTGCCAGCCGGGCTCAGTGGCTCAGCCTGTAATCCCAGCACTTTGGGAGGCCAAGGTAAGTGGAATGCCTGAGCCCACGGGTTCAAGACCAGCCTGGGCAACTTGGCAAGACCTCATCTCTACAA
>NW_007217306.1:0-667 GCF_000164805.1 Carlito syrichta
TCTAATAGCTTGGAGCTGCAGACCACACAGGTAATATAAATTCAGACTACAAGCCACTCGAGAAAAGACTGTGATTATTAATTCTCATGCACATTTTTTCTCACTCAAAGATCAGGCAAGGGCAGACAAATTTCTTTTTTTTTTTTTTTTTTTGAGTTGGAGTCTCACTCTGTCACCCAGACTGGAGTGCAGTGACTGCTCCCGGCCACCGCAGCCTCGACCTGCTGGGCTCCGGCGATCCTTCCGCCTCAGCCTTCCGAGTAGCCGGAATTATAGGTGCGCGCTACCACGCCTGGCTGATTTTTTTATTTATTGTAGAGATGAGGTCTTGCTGCCCAGGTGGGTCTCGAACCCGCGGGCTCAGGCAATCCACTCACCCCAGCCTCCCAAAGGCATGGGATTACAGGCTGAGCCACCGAGCCCGGCTCAGACAAATTTCTTTGTTTTTTTACGCAGCTGCTGGATGGCCTTTCTTTCTATTCAGCTGTAGCCCTTCCAGGGTCCTACAAAATTCTTAGTTACAATTCCACATTTTGTCTATGCCAGCAGCCAGGTCTCCTGACGCCAAAGCTACTAAAACCCAAACCCTTGTTACAAAGATTAGGGTACAGTAAGTACTCACTTCATATCACCCATAGGTTCTTGGAAACTGTGACTTTAAACAGAA
>NW_007217307.1:0-1760 GCF_000164805.1 Carlito syrichta
AATGGAGTCCTCACCGTTTCTGCAACTTGCATGGTCCCAGATGATCTCACCCTCTTTTCTCTTGACCTCATCACTTGATACTCTGCCCGGCTTCCTTCCCAGGGGCCGTTCCTGCCTCCTTATGGTCTTTCTAACACTCCAGGCATGCTGCAGCCTTGAAACTGCTCTGCTGGCTCTTCTCTCTGTCTGAAATATCCTTCTGTTGATATTTACCTCCCTAAGTTTCTCATTTCTACAAGTCTTTGCTCACATTTCACTTTTCAATAAAGCCTATCCTGATTGCCCTATTTAAAACTATATCTCACTGTGTCTCTTACCAACTCGCCATTACACTTGCTTTTTTTGCTCTATTTTTTTCCACTTATTTCCTTCTAATACACTATATGTCCTACATAGCATATGTGTTGCTTATTGCTTTTTCCTCTTACAGTGTATAAGTTCTGTGAGAACAGATTTCGTTTTGTCTAAATCTGTACCTGACATATCTATGATGCTCAAATAAATTTTTTTTAATGAAAGTGTGGAAGAAGAAGAAAAGAAAGATTTGTCTTGCTAGTGTTATTTTCTTATTGTGGAAATATAGTGCATAGCTTTGTCCTGAGGCCCCACAGCTTTCTCCAATACTTGAGTCTGGTGTGCATTCTAGAATCCATAAATATTAGACCTGAATATAATTGCAATCTATTTCCCTCAGACGAGATAAAATTCCATTTCAATGACTTTCAGGAACTGTCCCATTTATTTTATTTCCCTAGAACTTTAATACCTGTAGGTAGAACATTTCTGGAAAAAAAGTAGGCCACTGACCAAGGATTGAAAATAGTTTTGATGTTGGTGTTTTTAAGCTGGGATATTTTAACATGATAGTATTGATTGTGATAAGATATAAAATAAATATTTAATTTAAATATTTTATTTTGGTGTAGCTATTCCTAGCATTCTAGCGCAGATCCCAGCATCTGCTAAAATTTATACAAAATCTGAACACAGGAGTCCCGGTTTACAAACAAGCCATAGCTGTGTTTGTTCCATCTTATAGCTCCTTGTGTCTTGTTTCTGACTTTTCCTAACTTACAAGATATGTATTTTCGAGGCAAACAGGGAATTTTTATCTGTCTATAACATCAATATTTAGAAGAGTAGATCTTTCATTATTATAAGCTTTAGTACTAAGATCACTCTTTATAACATCTTACCCAAAATTCCCTGAGAAGGCCAAAAGGAAAATTCTACCCATTTTTTAAAATATGTATTGGGGTTGGGGCAGTGTTCAACATAAAGTACATCTATGAAGGGTTATTGTTGTGTATACATTGATCATGGGATGGGGGAAGATAGAAAACAGATTCCCATGATCCTTAAAAAACAGAATAAGATGCAGGCACATGGGCTTCCTCCATCCTGAAATTGGAAACATCTGTGTTGTCTAAGTTCTCACTTTTCCCATAATCAAAGGGGCAGCTCCTGAAACAGTAGGGTCTTTTGAAATAGTACTAGGCTTTTCGAAATAATAACACAGGATGTTCTGAATTTCCCTGAAGTATTTTTTATTATTTGGGGTTATGGGGCTTATTTTCCATCATTGGTGGTCCCAACCATTGGGTTATAGAAACTGAAACAATATCTGAGTACTCTATTTTGTTTAAAATATGACACCATACATTATTACTTTGTGTACTTTTAAGAAGGAAAAAATCTAACCAACAGACATATGAAAAAGTACTCAGCCTCACTCATCATCAGAGAAATGCAAATCAAAA
>NW_007217308.1:0-652 GCF_000164805.1 Carlito syrichta
ATAATAATAAAGCGTTTTGGATAGCTGGGGGTGGGCAAAGTTGCGTTTAGGAGAGCTGGAAGAAAAGCTTAGTGGGGAGCCCAAGCTTGTTGGTTAGGCATCACTGGGTAAGCAGTCTCACCAAGCAGGGAAACACATGGGCGGTTGTGGAGTAGTGAAAAAAATGTCTGTTGGGATAGACAGACTCAGCAATGAATGAAATCTACAAGGCCATTTTCCATACAAGTAACGTTCTGCTGGGACAGAGATCTTAAAAACAACAAAACAAAACCTACCGTGAAACAAACAAAAGGGCAAACCAGGATCAGGTTCTAAACACACAACCTGAAGCCTCCTAACCAGAACAGCAGCTTTGCATAATACCTTCAGGGCTTCTCTGGCTAGACCACTTAAGGCCTCTTCTCCTATGCTACACAGACTTTAGCGCAGGTGATTTCCAGCCCCCCTCCCCACTTTCTCTCTCCCTTGCTCCACCTAGGGTGCTCTGAAAATCTATTTTTGGAAGATCTAGTTTTTTAAATATATGCTCTGATTCTTGTGGTCACATTTCTATCACCAGGTAAGAAGAGAAGGGTAGCGAGGTAGTTGAGTTGGGGCTTGGGTCTTTAAATAGCCTGAGTTCAAATCCCAGCTCTGCAGCTTGGTGGCTTTG
>NW_007217309.1:0-515 GCF_000164805.1 Carlito syrichta
TTAAAAACAACAAAACAAAACCTACCGTGAAACAAACAAAAGGGCAAACCAGGATCAGGTTCTAAACACACAACCTGAAGCCTCCTAACCAGAACAGCAGCTTTGCATAATACCTTCAGGGCTTCTCTGGCTAGACCACTTAAGGCCTCTTCTCCTATGCTACACAGACTTTAGCGCAGGTGATTTCCAGCCCCCCTCCCCACTTTCTCTCTCCCTTGCTCCACCTAGGGTGCTCTGAAAATCTATTTTTGGAAGATCTAGTTTTTTAAATATATGCTCTGATTCTTGTGGTCACATTTCTATCACCAGGTAAGAAGAGAAGGGTAGCGAGGTAGTTGAGTTGGGGCTTGGGTCTTTAAATAGCCTGAGTTCAAATCCCAGCTCTGCAGCTTGGTGGCTTTGCAACCCTGGACGAATTACTTAATTCTCTGTGCCTCAATCTCTTCAGCTGTAAAATTGCAATGAAATGACACAATGACCTCCCGTGTGTGCCGTGGGGATTAAATGAGATAATA
>NW_007217310.1:0-1115 GCF_000164805.1 Carlito syrichta
ATGTCTGTTCAGAACAAAAATATTTTTGGTTTGCTCACAAAGATAAGCATGCTCACTCTAGAAAATTCCGGCAGTATCAAAACGCATAAAGGAGAAAGCAGGAAGTCCCCCAAGATCCCAAGCCAGGAGACCTTCTCGTTGGAGTCATATTCTTCTTTGGCCGTACTCTTTCTGACTTTTTTTGTGGCCACGTGTTCACCGAGATGAGGTCGGCTTTCCTGTCCCCTGAGTAGTTACCGCAGCTCCTCTTGTGTTGGCAGAGGTTGTCATGGCGATGGGTCCTCGCATTGAAGAGCCCTCCCTTTGTCCAGGGACAATAGGGCCCTGAAGGACTGTTTGTGTGTCCAGCTCACTTTAATTACCTCCAGGGGGAAGCCCTGGGAAGGGGGGTGAGGTCCAGTCTCTTTGGAAAGATATGAGCAGCTGAATGTTTTGTTTCCTGGAAATGCTTGAGCCTGGATCCCTCATTTAAAAAATAATATATTTATCTCACACTGGAAGAACTTAGATTTTATGACTTCACCTAAATGGGTCAGAGAGGGCAACCTTATGGGCTAGTCTCGTCTCTGAATGTAGGAGGCTCAGAGCTAGCCCAACTCACAAGTGTTATAGCCAGTATTCCGTGCATCTGCCATCCTGTGCCCACCTTCCCTGCAAGGGGACATGTTCCCTCTCCCCCTGCACTGCTTCCAACCCTGTGACCAGGAGTAGGGGACCTCATCTCTTCTCTGGCCTATGTTCACAGCCTCAGGGACATCATCTGTGCTGGATGGGAAGGGACTCCAGCTTTGTTACCTGTGCCGCATGATTTGGTGTGGGGCTGAATGGAGGAGAGGAGGGCACTTTGTCACGAAAATTGCGACATGTTCATTAAGCAATCTCCTATGTGCTGGGGTTCCTGACAGAGCCCCAGTTCATGTGTGGGCTCTGCCTTGCCTCACTGCCCCTCTGTCCCCATGTCCTCTCTACTTTCCCTCTGTCCCCTTACCAGACCCCTCCTCCTTGCCCCTCGGATCCTCCCTCATCTCACTCCCGCTCTCACCCTCCCGTGTTGAGAGCAGGAGTGCCCCCTTAGCACTGCTGACGTTGGGGTGAATGGTTCTCCGGTGGTGCCA
>NW_007217311.1:0-986 GCF_000164805.1 Carlito syrichta
CTTGCTTCCAGCTCCATTGTCGTGGCCTTTGCCTCGTCTCTGTCTGGCTTACCTAGTGGCACTATTGAGGTAGCCAGGATGGCATCTCCAGTCAGGACATTGATGGCACGTCTCCACTCTGCCTGCCGAGACAGTGACTTATCCAGAATTCTCTCCTTTTTAAAATGTCATTTTCAATTGGAAAGTAATCATTCTATATATGTATTGGGTACAGTGTGTTTTGATACATGTATACATTATGGAACGATAAAATCAAGCTAATTAACATATCCATTGCTGCACAGACTTATTTTTGGGGGGTGAGAACATGTAAAACCTACTGGTTTAGCAGTTTTGAAATATAGTTTTTAGCTAACTATAGTCAGCTGTGTGATAGATTCTCAAAACTTATTCTTCTTAACTAAAGTTTTGTACTCTTTGGCCAACACCCCCCCGCCCCACACCCCACCAGCCTCTGGTACCCACAATGCAACTCTCTCCTTTTGAGCTCGACTTTTCAGATTCCACTTCTGATTGGGCTCAGTGACTCAGTCTGTCATCCCAGTAGTTTGGGAGGCCGAGGCGAGTGGATTGCCTGAGTCCATGGGTTTGAGACCAGCTCAGGCAACTTGGCGAGACCTTGTCTCTACAATAAATCAAAAATTAGCCAGGCATGGTAGCGTGCCTGTGGTTCCCACTACTTGGAAGACTGAGGCAGTAGGATCGCGGAAGCCCAGCAGGTCGACGCTGGGATGGCCGTGAACGTGCCACTGTACTCTAGCCTGGGCGATGGAATGAGACTCCAACTCAAAAAACAAAACAAAACAAAAACAACAAAAACCAGATCCCACATCTAAGTGAGATGATGCAGTGTTTGCCTTTCTGTGCCTGGTTTATCTCATTTAACAAAATGTCCTACAGTGTGTTCCATGGTGTCTTAAAGGACAGAATTTAAGACTCTGTGTTTTGTTATGAGACAAAGACATCACTTCTCTAAATAGGTTTAC
>NW_007217312.1:0-432 GCF_000164805.1 Carlito syrichta
GAACCACTACTCCCCTCACCAAAAACCAGGAAAACAGAACAAGAAAATTGGATTCTGAAAATATGGGGTGAAAAATGAAAATCCCTAAATGAATGTAAAATGCCTGATGTGGTGGTTCCTGAACTTGTCTGTACATCGGCAATACCTGGGATCCCCATATAGTCCCATCTATACTGGAGAGACGCAACATTAGGAGTTTAAAAGCTTCTCCAGGCTGGGTTCAGTGGCTCAGCCTATAATCCTAGCACTTTGGGAGGCCAAGACGAGTGGATTGCCTGAGCCTGCGGGACAACTTGGTGAGACCTCGTTTCTACAGTAAATCAAAAATTAGCCGGACGTGGCAGCCCGTGCCTGTAGTTCCAGCTACTTGGAAGGCCGAGGCGAAAGGATCGCCGGAGTCCAGAAGATTGAGGCTGCAGTGGCTGGGGGGAT
>NW_007217313.1:0-2047 GCF_000164805.1 Carlito syrichta
TGAAGTTTAGTTTGGCTGGAGATAAGATTTTTGGTTGGCATTTTTTTTTCTTTAAGGAGGTTTTCCCAAGTGTTGGGTGTGATAGTATTGCAGTGGGGTTATGGGCTGGCTCACGGCCTCCTGTGAGGCTGGGGTAGCTGGGTCCTTTAGAGGCTAACCTTGCCTTCAGTGGTGTGTGCTGGAGTCAGTAAGTTACCTGTTGTGTTCCTTCATTCAATCTCCAGCCAGCAGATGGTGCCTATGGGTAAGAGCAGGTTACTATCAACGAGGACAAGTATTTACTTGATCCTTGTTTACTGGAAGATTGGCTCTGTTGTCTCAGTAGTGAGCCGGTCTGCAGAGTTTACGGTGGTCTGAGCTTCCAGTTCAACCCTGGGGAGAGGAGAACCAAGATGGACAGGGCTTCACTGGGCAGGCCCACCCCACCAATGAGTCCACTGATGTTAGGTGTAGTCACCCGCTTCGAGGTTGGGTCTGATGTGCAGTCTCGAGAGGTGAGTCTTGGCAAGGTGTTAAGGGATCTCTGCTGCCTCAAGTTTTTTCCTCAGAAAGGGGAGGGTGGCCTAAACTCTTAATCTAGAAAAGTGAAAGCGCCAGGTGCCTGGGGATATGTGTGGGTGTTGAAAAGGGAGCACCACAGTACTCAGGACTCTATCCCTGGGGGAAGGGGCAGCTCAGGCCCCCAGTCCAGCTGACTGGGTGTGTTAAGGCATGGAGCACAGAGAGCTCATTGGACAAGGATCATTGAACAAGGAAGGTGCAGTAGGGTTTAGTAGTTTAGACTACAGGGATTAATGGTTTAGGCTACTAATCTGGGTGTGTAGAAATGGGGGCCACTTTGTCCGTGGTACCAGGAAGTACACTTCCCTGACAGACTAGAGGGGGGCAGGCTGTGGCTCCCTACAATGACCTCTTGAGCCTGATTTCAGGTCATGGAGCTGACCTTGGCTTCAGGCCTTGCTACCTGGGAAAAAACTGTGGAATCAGAAACTCTCTTACCACTCAGGTTGCTGATTCAAGTGCAGAGGGCTAAGGTCCCTCCTGCTTGTCTCCTGCCACTAAGACAGCTTTCCCAGTTGTGTAGGAGTGAGAGCCTTTGTTTTCCTTAGTATTGTTTGGGTGCACCACCCCAACTGGTTCAGGAGGGAGGATGAGACTCTTGGCAGTCATGCTCGCTAAAGAGTTCCAGGTTGCAAAACTAACATTAGCTACCTGCTCTTTTTGTGAAACCACAGATACAGCAGCTCTCCTGCTCAGGATGCAGTTTCTAGGAATGGGGATGCCTTGTTAGGCTTCTGTCTTTTAGACTGCTATTCTGGGTGCTCTTCAGTATTGCTAGGGCTCATTGCCAAACTGCCAGGAAAAGCAGGGTAGAGTGGGGAACCCAGGCAGTGACACACAGAAACTGATTCCAGGTTACAGATTTGACCCTGGCAGCCTGTCTTTCTTTCTAGGAGGAAAACACAGCTTTGGGAGATCCCTTGCAGCTCACAGCCTGCAGCTGGAAAGAGTCTAGGTTTGGCTCCTACCCCTGGGGTAATCTCCATGCTCCCCTCCCTGCTCCAGCTGTGAGGGACCACTTTCTGTGCTGCCAAACTAGAAGCCTTGTTTCTGAACAGAAACTGGCAAGCCTGCAGTGGTTGTCATTGTTGAGACACTGGTCCTGGGTCAAAAATGGTATCTTCCTCACTGACCTGGATTTAGAGAACACCTATGGCTTTGTTGGGTGTCTTTCCCTCTCGTTTGCTCTCGACCTCTTCCTGAGACAGCTCGGGGGCCTAGGAGGAACAGGGTGTTCCCCTGTGACCTGGGTTAACTAGATTCTTGATTGAAAGGTATCTCAGGTAAGGTATTTCAGTTTCATTCTGAGTTTCAGGGCCTCACTTTTTCTGCAGAGTGTTGCTGCTAGTGCTGTTTGCGTCTTCTCCCTGAGGCCTGGTGTGTTTTTTGCCATTCTGAAGAATATCTGTTTTTCTTTTTGAACTGGGGTTTACTGTATTGATCTTGATCTTTTCACACTATTTCACAATGTTCCTACAGGTGAAGT
>NW_007217314.1:0-791 GCF_000164805.1 Carlito syrichta
TTACTTGATCCTTGTTTACTGGAAGATTGGCTCTGTTGTCTCAGTAGTGAGCCGGTCTGCAGAGTTTACGGTGGTCTGAGCTTCCAGTTCAACCCTGGGGAGAGGAGAACCAAGATGGACAGGGCTTCACTGGGCAGGCCCACCCCCACCCAATGAGTCCACTGATGTTAGGTGTAGTCACCCGCTTCGAGGTTGGGTCTGATGTGCAGTCTCGAGAGGTGAGTCTTGGCAAGGTGTTAAGGGATCTCTGCTGCCTCAAGTTTTTTCCTCAGAAAGGGGAGGGTGGCCTAAACTCTTAATCTAGAAAAGTGAAAGCGCCAGGTGCCTGGGGATATGTGTGGGTGTTGAAAAGGGAGCACCACAGTACTCAGGACTCTATCCCTGGGGGAAGGGGCAGCTCAGGCCCCCAGTCCAGCTGACTGGGTGTGTTAAGGCATGGAGCACAGAGAGCTCATTGGACAAGGATCATTGAACAAGGAAGGTGCAGTAGGGTTTAGTAGTTTAGACTACAGGGATTAATGGTTTAGGCTACTAATCTGGGTGTGTAGAAATGGGGGCCACTTTGTCCGTGGTACCAGGAAGTACACTTCCCTGACAGACTAGAGGGGGGCAGGCTGTGGCTCCCTACAATGACCTCTTGAGCCTGATTTCAGGTCATGGAGCTGACCTTGGCTTCAGGCCTTGCTACCTGGGAAAAAACTGTGGAATCAGAAACTCTCTTACCACTCAGGTTGCTGATTCAAGTGCAGAGGGCTAAGGTCCCTCCTGCTTGTCTCCTGCCACTAAGACAG
>NW_007217315.1:0-706 GCF_000164805.1 Carlito syrichta
CAGGCCCCCAGTCCAGCTGACTGGGTGTGTTAAGGCATGGAGCACAGAGAGCTCATTGGACAAGGATCATTGAACAAGGAAGGTGCAGTAGGGTTTAGTAGTTTAGACTACAGGGATTAATGGTTTAGGCTACTAATCTGGGTGTGTAGAAATGGGGGCCACTTTGTCCGTGGTACCAGGAAGTACACTTCCCTGACAGACTAGAGGGGGGCAGGCTGTGGCTCCCTACAATGACCTCTTGAGCCTGATTTCAGGTCATGGAGCTGACCTTGGCTTCAGGCCTTGCTACCTGGGAAAAAACTGTGGAATCAGAAACTCTCTTACCACTCAGGTTGCTGATTCAAGTGCAGAGGGCTAAGGTCCCTCCTGCTTGTCTCCTGCCACCAAGACAGCTTTCCCAGTTGTGTAGGAGTGAGAGCCTTTGTTTTCCTTAGTATTGTTTGGGTGCACCACCCCAACTGGTTCAGGAGGGAGGATGAGACTCTTGGCAGTCATGCTCGCTAAAGAGTTCCAGGTTGCAAAACTAACATTAGCTACCTGCTCTTTTTGTGAAACCACAGATACAGCAGCTCTCCTGCTCAGGATGCAGTTTCTAGGAATGGGGATGCCTTGTTAGGCTTCTGTCTTTTAGACTGCTATTCTGGGTGCTCTTCAGTATTGCTAGGGCTCATTGCCAAACTGCCAGGAAAAGCAGGGTAGAGTGGGG
>NW_007217316.1:0-4584 GCF_000164805.1 Carlito syrichta
GACAGAGTGAGACTCCAACTCAAAAAAAAAAAAATTATGTATCCAGGCTTGACCATATACGTGCTTTTTATATGTCTCATCTTTAACTTTGGGTTATGACTTGCAGTCTTTTGGAGGGGACAAGGGACTGCGTCGGGCTTTGTTTTTGGTTTTGTTTTTTTTTTTTGAGTCGGGGTCTCACTCTGTTACCCAGGCTGGAGTACAGTGGCATGCTCATGGCCCACTGCAGCCTCAACCTTCTGGGCTCCAGGAGATCCTCCCACCCTCAGCCTCCTGAGTAGCTGGGACTACAGGCGCATACCACCACACCTGACTAATTGTTTTTTTTTTTTTTTGTAGCAATGAGGTCTCTTTATGTTGCCTAGGCTGGTCTTGAAATCCTGGGCTCAAGGAGTCCTCTTTCCTGGGCCTCCCAAAGTACTGGGATAACAGGTGTGAGCCACTGCACCCAGTCGAAAAGGTGTTTTATGATCAATATGTTGGGTCTTCCAGAGAGATCACAGTTTGATTGATGGGGATAATAGTCCTAGCAGGCACCATTTATTTTTCCAGTGCTAAGTACTATGTTAATGACGTTTTATCTATTTTCATTGAATCCTCGCAGTGACTCTCTGCTACCTTTGTCTATCCCCGCTGGACAAATAAGGAAATTCAGGCTCAGGGATTAAGTAATGTGCCCAGTGGTAACTGTGAGTGTTGAGTCCAAGCTGACATTTATTGAATACTTACTAATACCCAGGCTCTCTACCAATGCTTTGTGCATTGTGCATTTTTTTTCTTTTTTTCTTTTTTTGAGTTGGAGTCTCACTCTGTCACCCAGACTGGATGGAGTACAGTGGCCACTCCCAGCCACCACAGCCTTGACTTGCTGCGCTCTCGCGATCCTTCCGCCTCAGCCTTCCGACTAGCCAGAATTACAGGCGTGCACTACCACGCCCGGCTGATTTTTTGATTTATTGTAGAGATGAGGTCTCGCTACCCAGGCGGGTCTCGAACCCGCGGGCTCAGGCAATCCACTCACCTCAGCCTCCCAAAGGCACGGGATTACAGGCTGAACCACCGAGCCCGGCTGTTACCATACATTTTAAAACCAGTAAATGAATCAAGGTGATAATGTTTGGGAAAAAAAATGCTTGTGGTAGCTCTGAAGAGAATTATTTTAAATGGGAAACACTTGATTTGCAGATGACATGTGAGTAGATTATTATGAAAATTAAAAAATAATAAATAGGGATGAAAGAAATGAAGAATAAAGAGTAATAGCACAATAAAGTTATAGGATTTTTCACATACTGCAGAAATGACTGGGCTAATTTAGGAAGACAGAAATTGCAATCCCATCTCCACTGTTTACTTATGTAATAATAGAAAGACATGTCTTTCTGCATGTCGATTATTTTCATCTAGATACTACTAACTGACTGTGACTAAACTCCTTTAACTTTGGCAGTCAACTTTCACAATTAATTAGCATTAATTACCTTTCCCTTTTATTTGCCTGTGTACAGATAATTTCAGTTGATCATACTCAGTGATCTGTCCTAGAAACAAAGAACAGAGTACCATATGTTCTTACTCAAAAGCAGACCTTGAACAATTATAATACTATAAGAAATCAATTGGCAGTAGTGAGAAACTGTCAGGGGACGGGGTGGGATTGGCAGTTGAGGGCAACTCCTTGTTTAAGTTTGAAGGAACCTGTTAGGGGAGGAAGGAGCATACCTCATCAACAAGGGTACTTGCATAATCAACGTTTGTATACCTAACCCTGAAATGTACCCAACATCTTTATAATAAAATAAATAAATAAATAAATAAATAAATTATATTAACCATAAATAGTAGCAATATTATCATTTATCTATACATATCTAGTACATATCTAGTACTTGCAATATGTCAAATGTTGGAAAGTTTTACACCTATCAAATCATTTGATTCTTACCACAGTCCACAGTGGAAGACTTTATAATTACCACCCATTATTTAAAATATAAAAGAGATTATTTTTCAAGAGATAAGAGGAAACAGAGAGTTTAGTTAATGCATATGAGGTCACACAGCTTTCATGTAAAGGAAGGAGGATTTGAATTTCAGAAGCCTGGTTTCAAATTTCTTTTCTTATCTCTCATTTTATCAAGCCTCTTAACTCAAGAGATTTGCTCTCATGTCAGTAAGTGCATTTTAGAATGATGAGTTTGTACTTTATAAATTAAGAAATATTATGAAAAGTTCAAAATATATTATCTCTTTTTTAATAGGTAAATTTAGGGTTAAAAGTTCAAAAGAATGCACAATAAGATAAAAATAAATGTCTTCAACTGCAACTCCAGTTATTTTTTTTTTTTCATCGAACTATCCTTTTAAAGGTGAAATATCTCAGCTGGTGATTTATGAAAGCAGTGGAAAGAAGTGGTTCCTTTAGACTTAAAAAATAATTTTAAATAAAATTCATTTTCTGTATCAAGTAAATGATAAATTTGCTAAATCTTAACAAAGTTTTAAGAAAACAAGAGGCTGCAACTAAATTACAGAAAAAGAGATTTTTCTCTTCAAGAAGAAATAGATTAAAAATATGGCAAGAAATAATATAATGAGTAATAAAACTAATTTTTAAAAAACTGATGAAATTATTAAACAAGTTAAATGATATCTTAAATATTGTATTTAATAAGAACTACCAAATGAGATACTTCTCAATTAGTATTGATTGATGTTCTGCTAATGACTACTTTGTGTTCTTTCAAATTTTATAAAAATCTATATTTAGAATTTATGCTTTAAGTGCACACAAGGTTGTGACAGAAAAAAATTAATTGTATACTTAAAAATAAAATTTAAATGGGGACAAAAGGATGGCCCAAGCTTTACCTGTATAATGACCACTTGTATACCTAGTCCTGAATTGTACGCCGCATTATTAAAATTTTTTTAAAAATAGTTTTAAACATTTAAGTGTGCACTGAAAGCTTCTGCTTACCAACTAACAATGTACTAATAGATATTTTAAAAGTAGGTATTTGCAGAAGGATTTTAACCATTATGAACATTATTTTTTATTATGGATCTGCTTTATTTTCCAACAATCAAATAATTATTTTCAGTCAATATGTTATTGTCATTAAAATATTTCTTAAGAATTTCATAATCCATATAGCATTCAACTTTTTCTTAAAGATCAGGTTATAAATCTACGTGACGAAATTTATAAAAGAGGTAATTTTTCAAGTGCCATAAATTCCATTACTAAGCAAAACACGAGTTATTTCAAAAGATTTTTGTCATGCAAACTTTAAATAAAATTAATCTCATGAGACAGTATAGTGTCAAATTGTGTTTGTAAGTTGTAGACTTTTTATATTGAATCATAGTAAAGACTTTAATTTCTCTATATGCTTTATTAGCTACATACATGTGAAATGTTCATTTTATAGCAGGTGAAATTTACTTTCTCTCCATAAGTTATATATCATACACACACACACATATATATGGGGGTACCAAAAAAAGGTATACACATTTTAAGTAAGAAGTGCACTCAAAAGATGGTGTTAAATAACTAATGCTAGTGTCACTACTCAACAGGCACTACAGTCGAAAAAAATGGTGGAATCATAGTTGAGTGAACGATCATACTGCACATTACTGCTGTAATTCAGCTTCAAAAAGCAATACATACATAGCATCTCTTAAAATATGTATACATTTTTTGCCCCCCGTATATGTTTGTGCAAATATGATCTCAGAGGAATAAATTATGAAAATGTTTCTTAAGTCTCAAATATTTTCTTTAATCTCTGCATTGATATTAGCACTACAGTTTTTGATCATTGGGATAACCCATGAAGAGGACGGTGACTGGCAATTTAAATACTTCATATTGAAAACTCAGGATTAGAAGAATCAGTTATGTAAGGTGAGAACAAAAAAGCACATGCTACTGTGACAATTTTATGGAAAGCATTAAGAAGGTACATCTGAGCATCTAATTTGTTTCTTATGATAAACCTGATCAGAGGGTAGCATTTCTTGTAATATGTGCTTTTAAACAGTGTTTACCAACATGTAGTCTTCTGGCCCCTGGGAATCCTGATCCCTTTAAGGGTAATGTTAAGTAAAAACTGTTCTCTTGGTAATACTAAAATTTCATTTGGCTTTTGCATTCTCATTCACGGGCTAAAGTGAACTTTTCCAGAGCCTACATGGAATATAATGTCACCACACATTTATGAAGAAGCACAGGAATCCAGCTGCCCTCTCCTAAACCAGGCATTAAGGAGATTTGCAACATTTTAAATATGTCGTTCTTTTCTGTAATTCTAGAAAAACTGCATTTGTTTTTTGTAATATGTAAGGAATTTATGTTAAAAGGTACAAGTATATAATTTTTTGAAAGAGTTTGCCATGTTCCTGAGACTAAAAGTTCCAAAATTGGTGCTTTGGATTATTACTGCTTTGTTTTGTTTTAAGTTATAAAATACTTTTCCTAGAATAGGTGTGCTTTTGCATCTTTCCAATAATGAGGGAGAAAGTGATTGAAATATTTTTTGTTGCAATATTGAATATGTGTGATCAAAGAAACAT
>NW_007217316.1:4604-9709 GCF_000164805.1 Carlito syrichta
GCCGCTCCCAGCCACCGCAGCCTCGCCTGCTGGGCTCCGGCGAGCCTTCTGCCTCAGCCTCCCAATTGGCTGGAACTACAGGCACACGCTACCACACCCGGCTAATTTTTTTTTATTTATTGTAGAGATGAGGTCTCGCCAACTTGCCCAGGAGGGTCTCGAACCCGCGGGCTCAGGCAATCCACTCACCTCAGCCTCCCAAGACTCGGGATTACAGGCTGAGCCACCGAGCCCACCTTGTTTTTCTTTTCTTTTCTTTTTTTTTTTTTTGAGTTGGAGTCTCACTCTGTTACTCAGGCTGCAGTGCAGTGGCACCATCACGGCCACCACAGCGTCGACCTACTGTGCTCAGGCGATCTTTCTGCCTCAGCCTTCCAAGTAGCTGGAACTACAGGTGCGCACCACCATAACTGGCTAATTTTTTTTTTTTTGAGTTGGAGTCTCACTCCATCGCCCAGACTGGAGTGCAATGGCCGCTCCCGGTCACCGTAGCATTGACCTGCCGGGCTCCAGCGATCCTTCCGCCTCAACCTTCCCAATAGCTGGAACTACAGGCGTGTGCTACCACGCCTGGCTAATTTTTGATTTCTTATAGAGATGAGGTCTCGCCAAGTTGCCCGGGTGGGTCCCGAACCCGTGGGCTCAGGCAATCCACTCACCTCAGCTTCCCAAGGGGTGGGACTATAGGCTGAGCCACCGAGCCCAGCTTAATTTTTTTTTTTTTTGAGTTGCAGTCTCATTCTGTCACCCAAGCTGGAGGGCAGTGGCACACTCCCGGCCACTGCAGCATTGACCTAGCTGGGCTCAGGCAATCCTTCTGCCTCAGTCTTCTAAGTAGCTGGAACTACAGGTGTGCGCCACCATAGCTGGCTAATTTTTTTTTATTGTAGAGATGAGGTCTTGACAAGTTGCCAAGACTGGGCTTGAACCCGTGGGTTCAGGCAATCCTCTTGCCTCAGCCTCCCAAAGTGCAGAGATTGAGTGTGAGCCACCACGCCCAGTCTATAATTGTTTGTTTTGTTTTGAGTAGGAGTCTCACTCTGTCGCCAGTCTGGCGGGCAGTGGCACTGCTCCCGGCCACTGCAGCCTCAACCTGTTGGGCTCCGGCAATCCTTCCGCCTCAGCCTTCCAAGTAGCCGGAACTATAGGCGTGTGCTACCACACCCGGTTAATTTTTTATTTATTGTAGAGAGGAGGTCTCACCAAGTTGCCCGGGCGGGTCTTGAACCTGGGGGCTCAGGCAATCCACTTGCCTCGGCCTCCCAAAGTGCTGGGATTACAGGCTGAGCCATGAGCCCGGCCCAGCTAATTTTTGGTTTATTGTAGAGACAGATTTTGCCAAGTTGCCCAGGTGGATCTTGAACCTGTGGGCTCAGGCAATCCAGTCGCCTCCACCCTCCCAAAGTGCTGGGATTACAGGCTGAGCCACCGAGCCCAGCTGTGTTTAGTTATTAAAAATCCAAGAGAAACCAGGCACGGTGGTGCATTCTTATAAGCCCATCACTTTGGGAGGCGGAGGCAAGAGGATTGCCTGAGCTCATGGGTTCAAGACCAGCCTACGCAACATGGCAAGACCTCATCTCTACAATAATTCAAAAAATTAGCCGGGTGTGGTGGCATGCACCTGTAGTTCCAGCTACTTGAGAGGCTTAGGAAGGATCGCCTGAACCCAGTGGGTTGAGACTGCAGTGGAGGCCATGATTGTGCCACTACACTACAGCCTGATCAATAGAGTGAGACCCCTACTCAAAAAAAAAAAGTCCAAGAGAAACTGTGATTTAGTGTCATCCTGCAGTGAACCAGGGAAGGACCCTCAGGACAGTGCCACACAGACACTCCAAGGTTCACCATGACTGTCTATGGAGCATCAGCAGTGGCAGGACAGGGCTGGTAGGATGAATTGGCTAATTCTGAGCAGAGAAGGGCAGAAGCAGCTAAGCAGTATCAGGCCTGCCTCTGTGCGAGCCCTGGAAACGCAAATAGCCCTGGGCTCCGTGGCTGGCCCAGCCCGCTGGCAGCAAGCCTGCAGGAAGGGAAACCCCGTCTTAAGGAGGGGTGGCAGGACCCTCCAGCAGTGGCTTCCCCCTCTCTGACCTTTAGCTGGAGCTGATGAATTAGCAGCAACTGTGTGACATCAGGGAGACATTTTCTTCTTTGTGAGCTCAGAGTTCCCATTTAAAAATTCCTCGGTCACAAGACAGAGGTTGCAGAAGCCCGGGCACACTTGTGGAGGCAGCAGGTGATGTGAACTTGCTCCAAGACCTCCAGAAGCCTGCGTCGTCCCCGGGATTCCGGGCGGCTGCTGGATGGCCATGTAAGGTGTGGCCACTGGCCTCATTTATCCCCGTGGCGCTGCCAGCTCTTAAAAGCTCTGCAGGGATGGGGCTCAGGGGCTGGTCCCTTCAGCTGCTTCCTCCTACAATTCTCTGCCTGACCACTCTCTCCTTTCGTATCTATACCCCTGGTGAAAACAGCACTCCATTTAAAATTAAGTGAGCTCGAAAGTCATCCGAGTGTGTTTTTCTTGACTTTTGTGGGGGAGAGGGGGCAGGTGGGGAGAAGGGAAGACTTCTGTCTAAACTCGAAGGTGGTAGCAGGAATCATTATTAGTAGTAGTAGTATTAGTATTATTATTTTTGAGTTGAAGTTTCACTCTGTCGCCCAGGCTAGAGTGCAGTGGCATGCTCACAGCCACCACAGCCTCAACCTGCTGGGCTCAGGCGATCCTTCTACCTCAGCCTTCTAAGCTGGAACTACAGGCACGCACTACCATGCCCAGCTTATATTTTGTTTTATTGTAGAGACGAGGTCTTGCCAACTTGCCCAGACTGATCTCGAACCCATGGGCTCAGGCAATCCTCTGACCTCGGCCTGCTGAAGTGCTGGGATTATAGGCGTGAGCCACCGTGCCCGGCCTATTATTATTATTATTATTATTATTATTTTTGAGTTGGAGTCTCACTCTGTCTCCCAGACTGGAATGCAGTGGCACACTCCTGGCCACCGCAGCCTCGACTTACTGGGCTCCAGCAATCCTTCCACCTCAGCCTTCCAAGGAGTTGGAACTACAGGTGTGTGCTACTATGTCTGGCTAATTTTTGACTTATTGTAGAGATGAGGTCTCGCCAAGTTGCCCAGACTGGTCTCGAATTCATGGGCTCAGGCAATCCTCCGACCTTGGCCTCCCAAAGTGCTAGGATTATAGGTGTGAGCCACTGTGCCCGGCCTATTATTACTATTACTATGATTACTATTTAAGTCTGAGGTCTCTGTCACCCAGACTTGAGTGCAGTGGCATGATCACGGCTTACTGCAGTCTCAAACTCCCAGGCTCAGGTGATCCTCCTGCCTCAGCCTCCTGAGTTGCTGGGATTACAGGTAGGCAATACCATGCTGGGATTTTTTTTTTTTTTTTTTTTTAGAAATGAGGTCTTAGCCGGGCTTGGTGGCTCAGCCTGTAATCCCGCGCCTTGAGAGGCTGAAGTGAGTGGATTGTCTGAGCCCGTGGGTTCGAGACCCGCCTGGGCAATTTGGCGAGACCTCATCTCTACAATAAATCAAAAATTAGCCAGGCGTGGTAGTACATGCCTGTAGTTCTGGCTATCTGGAAGGCTGAGGCGGAAGGATTGCCAGAGCCCAGCAGGTCGAGGTTGCGGTGGCTGGGAGCATGCCACTGCACTCCAGTCTGGGTGACAGAGTGAGACTCCAACTCAAAAAAAAAAAAAAGAAATGAGGTCTTGCTATGTTGCCTAGGGCTAGGAGTAATTATTTTAATACAGTACATGGCAGAGTTGGAAGGAAACTTAGATCTCTAAATAACTCCAAGCCCTTCATTTTACAGCGGAGAAGACTGCAGGCTGAGAGAGAGGCAGTAACTTGACCAAAGTCTCACAGCGAGTCAGTAGTGGAGGCAGGACTAGAACTGATCACCTTAGGCAAGTTAGATTTTTCTCTCTGAAATTCAGTTCCTTTGTTGGGAAAGTGACATGGTGGGGTCTAGTGATGTCTGAGGTTTCTCTCCAGATCTAAACTATAAAACCATAATTGGGTGACTCCGGGTCCCTGGTGGGTCCTAGAGGAGCCAGGGAGCAGGGTCCTGGACCCGACAGGATGCCTGACTGGAAAGTGGGGGCTGCCAGATGAGCAGATAATGCCCAGACTCTGGATAGATGATTTCTGACTTCTGCGGCCTGCCACTTCACCTGCGTCTCTCACAGCGCCCTTGTCCTTGGAGAGCAACATTCAACCGGGAGCAGCCATCCCACCCTCCCCCCACCTGCAACCCCATTCCCAATCAATGTTTATGGGAATATAGAGTCTCTAATTTTCCGACGTGAAGAGCTCATTTGGAGGTTCTAGCAGGGACGCGCAGCTACCCGTTCGCCCTTGACCAAAGAACAGACCTCCTCAGTCAGGGAGGGTCGTCCCCTTGGACTGAGTGGGAAGCTTTAGGAGGAATGTATGTGGGGTGGTGAGGGCGGAAGGGGACCCACCTAGCCGGCCAGCTCAGCCGAATCAGCTCTGGCGATCAACAGTGTGACAGGTGTCGCAGCCAGATCGCCCGCACATCCACATTCCCTACTTTTGGGTTGTTTACTGGGCCACTACGACTCCAGCTTATATAGTTATAACTTTCCAGCACCATTTATTGAGGAATCGTTCATTACAGGCCAGGTACTAAGTACTTTTTGTTATCACATTTAATCCTCCTGCCTCCACCATCTCAGTTAGGTGATAGCATGCCCATTATGTAGATGAAGAAACTCAAAGCTCAGAGATTTATATACTTGCATATTTCCGGAGCGAATAGGAGGTGAATCCCAGGGCTAATAAAGGTCCCAAATCCCTCTGGAGACCAGGTGCTAGTTTGGTCTTTCTTCCTTTTCCTCTCTGTTCCCTCCCTCTCTTCCTCCTTCCTTCCTTCCCTTCTTTCTTTCTCTCCTCCCCCCTTCTCTCCTTCCTTCCTCCCTCCCCTCCCTCCCATCCTTCTCCCCTTCTCCCCTTCCTTCCTTCTTATCTTTCTTTTTTTTTGAGTTGGAGTCTCACTCTGTTGCCCAGCCTGGAGTGCAGTGGCCGCTCCTGGCCACTGCAGCCTCGACCTGCTG
>NW_007217316.1:9862-11976 GCF_000164805.1 Carlito syrichta
CTCACCTCAGCCTCCCAAAGGCACGGGATTACAGGCTGAGCCACCGAGCCTGGCTCCTTTCTATATTTCATCTTGCTATGCTGCCCAGGCAGGACTTGAACCAGGACTCAAGCATCGTCCCTCCTCAGCCTCTGGAGTAGTTGAGCTTATAGGCATGCACCCCTGTGCCCAGTGTCGAGCTCTGATTTTTTTTTTTTTTTTTTTTGAGTCGGAGTCTCAATCTGTTGCCTCGGCTAGAGGGCAGTGGCACACTCATGACCACTGCAGCCTCGAGTTGCCGGGCTCAGGCGATACATCCACCTCAGCCTTCCAAGTAGCTGGAATCACAGGCACACACCACCACACCTAGCTTTTTATTGTAGAGACAAGGTCTTGCCAAGTTGCCCAGACTGGTCTCGAACCTGCCGGCTCAGGCAATCCTCTCACCTTGGCCTCCCTAAGTGCTGGGATTATAGGTGTGAGCCAAAAGCACCCAGCCTGAGCTCTGGTTCTTGACCGTCACCCTGCATTACCCTGCATGACCACTCCGGTAGCCCTGTAGCTCTGGCTGGGGCCCATTACTTAAACTGAATGTAGCAGGCACTAGAGAGACTGAGGGCTTCATGTGAGGACGCAACATATTTGTCCTATTCCATGGCTATAGACTAAACCCTTATATTTGGCCCCTGATCTCACAATGAATACTTGGGAGTGAGGCTCAGTGTAGGGAGAAGAACATTTTTGTTTTTCATGACTACCAGAAAAACATTCAAAGCGATCAGTGATCGTCTTATCCTGAGTTTTCTAGTGGCTACGGAGGGAGGATACACGCCCACCAAGCTGTAAGCATGGATCTGTTGCATTTTCCAGGTCTAGTTACAGGCATTCCTAGAGTAGCAGTTTGAGGACTGTTCTCTGATGGAGTTCTGTTGTTTTGGCACAAAAATATCTTGTGGCTACCCTGAGTCACCTCCTTGTGACACTTCCAGCTGGCCAGCAAGTCACACGGGCAAGATGGAGACAGCAGTTGAAAATGCTGCTGTATCCCACGAGGGAGCATGCTTTTCCTCAGTCAGGGACCCTCAGGGCTCTGGGGGCTGAGAAGCTCTGCGGGTGGAATTTGGTGGGGAGCCATACAGGTACCCTCAGGGACAAGTCATACCCCTCAGGGACATTCCCTCCAGAAACTCTTTCTGAACACCTGTCGGGGCAGGTTAGATCTGGGATTATGTTGGACACTGGGCATTCCAAAACAGATATTCAAGTTAATATGCTAATTCCGGAGACCAACATATAAGCAAAGCATGATTACACAATGTGAGACATACGATCCGAGAGCTGCGGGACTCAGTGGAGGGAGGCCTGTTGCTGGGCTGGGGCTGAGCTCTGGAAAGGCCTCCCTGGGAAGGTGTCCTTTGAGCTGAGTATGGAGATAAGAGAAGGGGAGGGTACATTCCAAACCCAGAGAGGAGCTAGAGCAAAGGTAAAGAGGACTGCGTGACCACAGCCTGATCAGGGAACTTCGACTCCAGCATGTTCTAAAGAGAGCCGGCTTGTCTTTATGCAAAGAACAACTTTTGCAGGTATTACTCTCTATCATCATCATCATTGTCGTCAAAGCTAACATTTACAGAACCGATTATGTGCCACACACTCTAAGTATCTTATTCCCAGGTCTTTCTCTCCCTCCTTTTTTTTTTTGAGTCAGGGTCTCACTGTGTCTCCCAGGTTAGAGTGCAGTTACACGATTGTGGCTCACCACAGCCTCAACCTCCTGGGTACACGCCTGTACCCTCCCTGGGACTATAGGCGTGGACCCTCACATCCAACTCATTTTTAATTTATGGTAGAGACGAGGTCTTGCCAAGTCGCTCAGACTGGTCTTGAACCCCTTGGGCTCAGGGAGTCCTCTCACCTTGGCCTCCCAAAGTGCTGGGATGACAGGTGTGAGCCAATGCGCCTGGCCCGCATCACCTTTTTATATTTTTATTTTTATTGTTTTGAGCTGGAGTCTCACTCTGTCGCCCAGACTGGAGTACAGTGGCTGCTCCTGGCCACCGCAGCCTCGACCTGCTGGGCTCCGGCGATCCTTCCGCCTCAGCCTTCCGAGTAGCTGGAACTACAGGCGTGCGCTA
>NW_007217316.1:12384-13767 GCF_000164805.1 Carlito syrichta
CCACCGCAGCCTCGACCTGCTGGGCTCCCGGCGATCCTTCCGCCTCAGCCTTCCGAGTAGCTGGAACTACAGGCGTGCGCTACCACGCCCGGCTAATTTTTTATTTATTGTGGAGATGAGGTCTCGCCAAGTTGCCCAGGCGGGTCTCGAACCCACGGGCTCAGGCAATCCACTCGCCTCAGCCTCCCAAAGGCACGGGATTACAGGCTGAGCCACCGAGCCCGGCTTTTTTTCTTTTCTTTTCTTTTTTTGGTGTCAGAGTCTGTCGCCCAGGTTGGAGTGCAGTAGCACTCTCACGGCCACGGCAGCTTCGACCTATTGGGCTCAGGTGATCCTTCTGTCTCAACCTATTGAGTAGCTGGAACTATAGGCATGCACCACGCCCAGCTAATTTTTTTTATTTATTGTAGAGACAAGGTCTCGCCAAGTTTCCCGGACTGGTCTTGAACCCGCGGGCTCAGGCAATCCATGCTCCTCGGCATCCCAAAATGTTGGGATTATAGGTTGAGCCACCGAGCCCGGCCTCGTTTTTTTTCACTTTTTTTTTTTTTTTTTTTTTGAGTTGAAGTCTCACTCTGTCGCCCAGACTGGAGTGCAGTGGCCCCTCCCGGCCACCGCAGCCTTGACCTGCTGGGCTCCGGCGATCCTTCCGCCTCAGCCTTCCGAGTAGCTGGAATTATAGGCACGTGCTACCACGCCCGGCTGATATTTTGATTTATTGTAGAGATGAGATCTCGCTGCCCAGGCGGGTCTCGAACCCGCGGGCTCAGGAAATCCACTCACTTCAGCCTTCCAAAGGCGCGGGACTACAGGCTGAGCCACCGAACCCAGTTTAATAAACTATTTTTAAAGTACATTTGTGTTGGGGGTAGGGGAGATGAGCTGTATTAAATGCTGGACAAATTGGATGAGAAAGTGTTTACAAGCAGGGATTCCAGTTCATGTGTTATGTTAAAATCTGGGGGCAGCCGGCTCCGTGGCTCAGCCTATAATCCCAGCGCTTTGGGAGGCTGAGGTGAGTGGATTGCCTGAGCCCGCGGGTTCGAGACCCACCTGGGCAACTTGGTGAGACCTCATCTCTACAATAAATCAAAAAATTAGCCGGGCGTGGTAGCGCGCGCCTGTACTTCCAGCTACTTGGAAGGCTGAGGCAGAAGGATCACCGGAGCCCAGCAGGTGGAGGCTGCGGTGGGCAGAAGCAGCCAATGCACTCCAGTCTGGGTGACAGAGTGAGACTCCAACTCAAAAAAAAAAAAAATGAAATACTGAGCAACTTGGCGAGACCTCATCTCTACAACAAATCAAAAATTAACTGGGCATGGGAGCGTGCACCTGTAGTTCCAGCTACTTGGAAGGCTGAGGTGGAAGGATCGCCGGAGCCCA
>NW_007217316.1:13787-21783 GCF_000164805.1 Carlito syrichta
GGCCCCAACTAAAAAAAAAAAAAAAAAAAAAATCTGGAGGGGAGAAGTGAAGAGTTAGAGCATAAATCATAGTGATGGTGATGGTAAATGAAAGGGGGATATTTTATTTTACCTATTTTATTTTTATTTGCTTACTTATTTTTTTGAATCAAGGTCTCGCCATGTTGCACAGGCTGGACTTGAACTCCTAGCCTCAAGCAATCCTCCCGCCTCAACCTCCCAAGTAGTTGGAACTGTAGGCTAGAAGGGACTATTATAAAAATATGTGGCATGAGAGAGTAAAAAATAAATTAATTAATAAATTAAAAATAAATAAATAAATATGTGGCACGGTGGCTCAAGCCTATAATCCCAGCACTCTGGGAGGTCGAGGTGAGAGGATGGCCTGAGCCGGCGGGTTCAAGACCAGCCTGGGCAACAGGGTGAGACCTTGTCTCTACAATAAATAATAATAAAAAAAAAAAATTAGCTGGGTGTGGAGGCATGTGCCTGTGGTTCCAGCTACTTGGAAGGTTGAGGCGGGAGGATCGCCTGAGCTCAGCAGGTCAAGGCTGTGGTGGTCACGAACAAGCGTGCCCCTGCACTCTAGCCTGGACAACAGTGAGACTCCAACTCAAAAAAAAGATGCCAATATGTGATGAGTATTTTTATTTTTATTTTTTGATTTATTTTTGAGTACTTTTAAACATATTTGAATTCCAGTTCATCGGTTTCCCAAATTTGATTTTGGGATATTAGGTTTTTTTGCTGCCGACCGCCCTCGTACCGTCATGATACATTCATTCCCTTGCAAATCTTTTGGGTCCAGGATGCCACTTGTTGCCTGTACCTGAATGAAGCACGGGTAAACAGAAGCTTGAATCTGAATCTAAACTTAGCCCCCTACTGACTCAAAGAACCTAAACTTGGCAAAAGGCTTCCATCTCTCCTCAGGCAGCGGTCTAAAGAGTGGCTCCCCACCCCCACCCCCAACTAATGAACTATACCTAATAGCCTCTCTTTAGGGAGTCCTTTGAGAAAGAGACGGCGTTTGTTTTTGACCTCATTATCCATGTCAGCCTGTCCTTGATGAAAATAATCGCCCCTCGGGCAGGTACATTCCTCACATTCCTCCCTCCGTTAGCTGCTAAGACGCTGTTAACCCCAGTGACCATGGGAAAGAGAGGCCGTCCGCTTCAGAGAGGCCGAGGGGAGTAGGGCCGAGATAACAAGAGGTGAGGAGGTCAGAGTGGAAGCCCCTTTCATCTTTTCAGGCTGTTTCCAACCCAGACAAAGGATTCCGTCCAGGCGTGCAAGGCCCACGCGGCTTTATTTTACGGTCTGGCCCTGAAAGGCGGCTGGGAGGGCTGTGTCCTATCTGGATATTGTTTTGGCGTCGAATGCCTGGCTCCCGGGAAGTCCTCGACTCCTGGGGGAATGCTAAGAGGCAGGAAGGGCAAGCAGCCCCGGCTGGGGCGGAAGAGACCACCCAGCCACTCAGAGGAGGGTGTGAGGGGCTTGAATGGAAGGAGCTGCCGGCAGGATTTGTCATTCAGACAGTGAGATTAAGGGTGTGAGGCTGCTGGGCTGCTTCAAATCAGATTTGCCGCCAAACAGAGGAAAGGAAGGGGGACGTGGAAAGAGGCAGGAAGGGAGGCAGGGGTGGTGTGAAGGGAGAGGAAGAGGTCAGGACGGCTCGGAAATCACTGTGTGTGTGTTTTGGAGGGGGGCGGAGGCCCAGATCTCCTCCCTGCCTGCTGTGAGCCTGCTTGACGCTTTGTTTTTTGTTTTTTCGAGTCGGAGTCTCACTCTGTGGCTGAGGCTGGAGGGCAGTGACACATTCACAGCCACTGCAGCCTCGACCAGCTGAGCTCAGTTGATCCTTCCATCTCAGCCTTCCAAGTAGCTGGGACTACAGGCGTGCGCCACCCCACCCAGCTAATTTTTCCATTTATTGTAGAGATGAGGTCTGGCCAAGTTGCCCAGGCTGGTCTCCAGCCCCTGGGCTCAGGCAGTCCTCTCGCCTCCACTTCCCAAAGTGCTGGGATTACAGGCGTGAGCTCCCACGCCCAGCTGCTTGACACTTTGAGGAAGTCATTTCTTCCCTTTGTGAAATGAAGGGGTGGGAAGACTCCAGAAAGCACCCAGGGGCTGCCTCGGAGCCAGGGTAGGGGAAGCCTTGTGTTACTCCACCTCCTCCGCCCCTACACTTTCTCACTACTTGTTTCATCGATTATGTTTCAGTAGAAAAGCAGCATCGCTACATTATCAATACTTGGATCCAAGAACTCTCCACCTCACCAGAATCATGGCCCACTCTCCATACTTCATGCCAGGAGGCTAGCCTTTAGGGTGGGTGACTTTCCTTTCCATCTCTTTTTTCTTTTTTTTGAGTCGGAGTCTCACTCTGTCGCCCAGACTGGAGTGCAGTGGCCGCTCCCGGCCACCGCAGCCTCGACCTGCTGGGCTCCGGCGATCCTTCCGCCTCAGCCTTCTGAGTAGCCGGAATTACAGGCGCGCACTACTACACCCGGCTAATTTTCTGATTTATTGTAGAGATGAGGTCTCGCTGCCCCGGTGGGTCTCGAACCCACGGGCTCAGGCAATCCACTCACCTAGGCCTCCCAAAGGCGCAGGATTACAGGCTGAGCCACCGAGCCCGGCATCTCTTTTTTCTCTCTCTAACATCCCTGTGAAACACCTACAATTGTGTATGGTGGTTTTGTTTTTTCCAGTACATTTACAGTGCTGGGCATTGTAGGAGTGGAAAAGATCGGATCCCTTTTCTCTCCCATCACACAGGTCACAGTCCGCACTCCTATAACAAAAGGCAGGGTAAAGAGAGAAAAGCATAGCAAATTTATTTGTTGTATTACTTTTTTAATTAAAAAAAAATAGAAGCCAGGCTCGATGGCTCAACCTGTAATCCCGCGCTTTGGGAGGCTGAGGTGAGTGGATTGCTTGAGCCCGCGGGTTCAAGACCCACCCGGGCAACTTGGCGAGACTTCATCTCTACAATAAATCAAAAAAATTAGACAGGCGTGGTAGCGCGCACCTGTAGTTCCGGCTACTTGGAAGGCTGAGGTGGAAGGATCGCCGGAGCCCAGCAGGTCGAGGCTGCGGTGGCCAGGAGCGGCCACTGCACTCCTGTCTGGGGGACAGAGTGAGACTCCAACTCAAAAAAAAAAAAAAAAAATAGAGATGGCATCTTGCTATGTTGCCCAAGTTGATTTCAAACTCCTGGCCTCTAGCCGGGCACAGTGGCTCACACCTGTAATCACAGCACTTTGAGAGGCCAAGATGAGCAGATTGTTTGAGCCCTGGAGTTCAAAATCAGCCTGGGCTAATAGTAAGACCTCATCTCTATTAAAAACAAAAACAAAAAATCAAACTCCTGGCCTCAAGTGATCTTCTTGCTTCGGCCTCCCAAAGTGCTAAGATTACAGGCAAGAGTCACTGTGCCTAGCCACATTTATTATTATTATTATTATTATTTTGAGTTGGAGTCTCACTCTGCCACCCAGACTGGAGTGCAGTGGCACACTCCCGGCCACTGCAGCCTTGACCTGCTGAGTTCTGGGGATCCTTCCGCCTCAGCTTTCCAAGTAGCCGGAACTACAGGCGTGTGCTACCACGCCCGGCTAATTTTTGATTTATTGTAGAGATGAGGTCTCGCCAAGTTGCCCGGGTGGGTCTCGAACCTGCGGGCTAAGGCAATCCACCCACCTCGGCCTCCCAAAGTGCTGGGATTACAGGCTAAGCCACCGAGCCTGGCCCACTTTTATTTTTTATTTAGAGACAGGGTCTCACTATGTTGCCCAAGTTGGAGTGCAGTGGTTGTTCACAAGCGCAGTCACAGCATACTGCAGCCTCAAACTCCTGGACTCAAGTGACGCTCCTGACGCAACCTCCTGAGTAGCTTGGACTACAGGACTGTGCAACCACCCATGGCCAATTTATTTATTCAAAGTTTTACGTGATACAGGAGCCTTCAGAAATAAAGACCCCAAAACTCAGAAGAATGGACAGTTGTGTAGAAACGGGGTTGGACAGAAAGGTTTGATCCAATGATAATAGAGAGGGGTGAACCCAGTGAGGCCTGTGTGTTCAGATTCTTCTTGGCCTCTTTGTGCAGCATTTCTTCCTCCTGGGTATTGGGCAGGACCCTTCCGAAATGAGAGTCTTCAAGGGAGAATGGAGAGAGTGACCTACCTAGGTTTATGGCTTTCTTTGGGGGAGAGGGACCTAGTTTCTATGAGCCACCTTGGGGAAGAGAAATTCTGGTTTCTGTGACTCGCTTAGGGGAAGAAAGAGAGGCCCGAAACAGGAGGGCTGGCGTAGGCCTTGCTTCTGTGGCCTTCCCGTCTCCCTTAGTTCAAAGTTCTCAGAATACCAAAGTGCCATACTTGAAAACGTTGTCTGAAGCCGGTTTTGGTGGCTCAGTCTATAATCCCGCGCCTTTGGGAGGCTGAGGTGAGTGGATTGACTGAGCCCGCGGGTTCAAGACCCGCCTGGGCAGCGAGACCTCATCTCTACAATAAATCAAAAAATCAGCGGGGCGTGGTAGCACATGCCTGTAGTTCCGGCTACTTGAAAGGCTGAGGTGGAAGGATCGCCGGAGCCCAGCAGGTCGAGGCTGCGGTGGACAGGAGCGGCCACTGCACTCCAGTCTGGGCGACAGAGTGAGACTCCAACTCAAAAAAAAAAACAAAAAACAAAACAAAAAAAGCAAAACATTATTGTCTGAGCCCTACAACACCTCCATCTGCCCCTGTAGTTTTCCCATCGGCTGTCTTTCCCCTGCTCTGTGCTTCAGGAGGCTGCTGTGTGCCTGCTTCCTGCTCTCTATGGCTTCTGATTGGGTTTGAGGGGTGCCTCTTCCCCTTCTCTCTCCCTTCCAGGTCACTGAAGGCTAAGAGTCCCCCCATCAAAGGTCGCAGCTCCTGTATGGGGGCTCTTGGGCCCTCTCTAGCCAGGTAGTTCTCGCTTCGTGTACAAGAAGGGCCCCCCTTCTCCTATCAGGCCTATCCTGGTGTGGAAATACTTGCCCTCTTCTTGGCTGCTTTTCCAGACTCTGCCCACACCTCCATCAACAGCCTCTGTATTAGACTCTTCTCTGTTTCCCCATTTTTAAGCATTCCATCAATTTCCTGCAGGGACTCCGACTGTCACAGAATATATATCATGAGCACTTTCCAGATGACTGCGCATAATCTATGTGGACTACAGCTGCATAGCATCATGTTGAGCAAACGTATCATAATTCAGACCTTATTGGTCCACATTCAATTTGCCTCTTGTTTTTTCTGCATCATAAACTTTAGTGCAGCAGTCCCCAACCATTTTGGCATCAGGGTCTAGTTTTGTGGAAGACAAATTTTCCATGGACAGTAAGTGTGGCGGGGGAGGATCATCAGGTATTAGATTCCCATAAGGAGCGCACAACTTGGAATTTTTGCATGCGCGACTCACAGTAGGGTTTGTGCTCCTATGAGAATCTAATCCGCCAATGATCTGACAGAAGATAGACCTCTGCTTGCCCGATGCTCGCCGCTTGCTGTGCCCGGTTCCTAACAGGCCACCAACTCTGCTCATGGTTCGTGGCCAGGGAGTTGGGGGCCCCCGGCTCTTTGCTGGCATTTTCTTTCTTTCTTTCTTTCTTTTAAGTTGGAGTCTCACTCTGTCACTCAGACCGGGAGCGGCCACTGCAACCTCAACCCGCTGGGCTCTGGCGATCCTTCCGCCTCAGCCTTCCAAGTAGCCAGAACTACAGGTGGACGCTACCACGCCCGGCTAATATTTGATTTATTGTAGAGATGAGGTCTCACCAAGTTGCCCTGGTGGGTCTTGAACTTGCGGGCTCAGGCAATCCACTCACCTCAGCCTTCCAAAGCGCGTGATTATAGGCTGAGCCATCGAGCCTGGCTCTTTCCTTTCTTTTTGACAAGGTTGTTTTCAGCTTGGTCCTCAGCTGCCCTTGGGAAACTTACCTGTTTCAGGACAAAATTGAGAACAATGGAGTTCAACTAAGTGAGATGCCTGGAAACTCAAAGATAGATAAGGGATGGTTCATTGGACAAAACCTGCTGACTGACTGGGCTGTTTCGGGACAGGCCCAGTTAAAGTGACATTTATCAACCGGGCACTGTGGCTCAAGCCTGTAATCCCAGCACTTTGGGAGGCCAAGACAGGAGGACTGCTTGAGTTCAGGAGTTCAAGACCAGCCCGGACAACACAGCGAGATCTTGTCTCTACAAAATATCAAAAAATTATCCAGGTATGGTGGCACACACTCGTAGTCCCAGCTACTTGGGAGGCTGAGGCCGAAGGACTGCCTGAGCCCAAGAGGTTGAGGCTGCAGTGAGCCACCATTCGTGCCATTGCACTCCGGCCTGGGTGACAGAGCACCTCGACTCTAAATAAATAAATAAATAAATAAATAAATGGCATTTATCACCTTGGCTAATTTATTTCCCAGAGTCCAAGAAGTGGGCCCTCACCCGACTTTGTTTGATTTTAATTATTATGTAAGACAAAAGTGCCAATTGTTTTGTTGCCAAATAGAACGCAATGTCTCTGATATGGACCTGAATGTTTGCATCAAGCAGAAGCCAAGTTTTTACGGTCTGGATCCAATAAATCAGCTGCTATCCCTCATGGCCAGTCAAAATGAGAGGCAGAAACTGGGAGAAATGGGTATTTCGTCTGATACCATGGAATCAGGGAGTGAGTCGGTGTATTCACCCAAAAAAACTTGCTCCCTAGCAGTTCCAACTTATCAGATGTATACTCCATAACCCCTCACCCACCCCCAAGGCTAAAATAACAAATCATGACTCGAGAGCTCCTCATCTCTTTACTAACCCCCAAGACTGAAGACAGTTTCAGCGTGACCCGAGATCTAATCATGCTGGAGTTTCCTTAAGCGAAGATGGGAAGTTACAACAATCAAAGACGTTCCCTTGGTACACTTAGGTAAACAACTTTGAATTAAACATAAGAGATATAAGAAACTCCCATTCCCAGAACCTTGACCTGTAACAAAGGGGCACTGGAGCATCCTTTGCGGGGGGCTCAGGTTCATTATAAGGAATGGTCAGATGACTTGAAAGCTTCCAGGGCCTCATACTGGACAGTCAGACTCATCTATCTCCACAGCTGGGATAGCCTTACCCATCTTCTGGGACCTTAATATTCCAAGTCTACTGGGCAAGACGCCCTGCTCCATGCCCTGACAGTGCTTAGACACTGTCAACTTGAACTTCTGTGACTCCACCCTTTCCTGGCCTTTGATCCTGCATTTAAAGGATACTTGACAATTTTAATCTGCACAAGAATCACCTCCAGATCTTGCTAAATGCAGATTTTGATTCTGTGGATCTGGGTGGGGCCTGAGAGCCTGCATTTATAACAAGTTCTAGAAGATGCTAAAATGTGTTTAAGCAACATAGAATGGAGTCTTCTGGAGCTACTGCGGCTCCTTATCTCTGCTCTAATCTACATTTGTTGGTTGACTTTCAGTTTAATACTCAGAGGGGCAATCTTCTGTTTTACTCCCTGACTGAGGAGTCAACGGGAAGAGAGGGTGCTTTGTGGCCACACCCAGATGCAGCAGGAGAGAGATCCCTGCAGAGACAGGAGCTTCACCTGGAGCTGAAGGCCTGGAGGTCACACTCTCACACCATCTCCTCAGGCCTGGACACTGCAGACCAACCACATACCCTGCACCTTTACCTAAAGCTGGAGAACCTAGCCCACCTGAGATCTTTGTTTTCCCTTTTTGACACAGGTAGAAAAACAAAACCTATGTAAATGTTTGCAAAGTAATTTAGCTTGAGCCTTCAAAGCCAGTTCCTTCATAATTTTAAATGAAAAGTGGCCTAAACCAGGCTCGGTGGCTCAGCCTGTAATCCCAGCGTTTTGGGAGGCTGAGGTGAGTAGACTGCCTGAGCCCGTGGGTTCGAGACCCGCCTGGGCAACTTGGCGAGACCTCATCTCTACAATAAATCAAAAAATC